>NC_141878.1:98706590-98860227 GCF_056163025.1 Triticum urartu | reverse complement strand
TCCTGGCATGTTAGTATTTTCACAAAGTCTGTGATGCTGATATATTTTGCACTTTTGCCATGGTTGTTTGAACCCGCCCTTGTGTGATTTAGACATAGCTCAGTGTTCATATTTTGTTAAGCATCTTGAGTAGATCGCTGCCATGTACTTTGTCGCTATGTTGGAGTGCAGTAGCTTAGTTTCTTGTTGCATTCTAGATGGCATCATCCTGTTAATCGCAGAATTGTGCCATTCTTGTTTTGCTTGCCATTTGCAAACAGTGCATCCGATTCCGGTTATCTTTATATCGATTTCGACCGAAATCATCTCATCTTTCCAGCGGCACACTTGGTTCACCAAGTTGATGCCTTGTTCTGCTTTATCCTTCCAAAGCACGCATATGCATTGCATAACACATCTTGCATATCATGCCATGTTTTGCATCATGTTGCTTGCGCATTACACCATGATTGATTGTTGGTCCTTTTGCTTGTGTTCTTGTTTTGGGTAGATCCGGGAGACGAGTACGTGATCGAGGAACCTGTTGAGTATGTTACAAGGATCAAGCTTTCGTCAACTCTGAGAATTTTGCAGGCAAGATGACCATACCCTCGAAATCACTTCTATCTTTGCTTGCTAGTTGTTCGCTCTATTGCTATGCCGCGATACCTACCACTTTCTATATTATGTCTCCCATATTTCCATGTCAAGCCTCTAACCGACCTTTCCTAGCAAACCGTTGTTTGGCTATGTTACCGCTTTGCTCAGCCCCTCTTATAGCATTGCTAGTTGCAGGTGGAGATGAAGTTTGTTCCATGTTGGAACATGGATATTGTTGGGATATCATTATTATATCTTGTTTAATTTAATGCATCTATATACTTGGTAAAGGGTGTAAGGCTCAGCCTTATGCCTGGTGTTTTGTTCCACTCTTGCCGCCCTAGTTTCCGTCATACCGGTGTTATGTTCCTTGTTTTTGCGTTCCTTACGTGGTTGGGTGTTATGGGAACCCCTTGACAGTTCGCCTTGAATAAAACTCCTCCAACAAGGCCCAACCTTGGTTTTACCATTTGCCTACCTACCACCATATAACCTTTCCCTTGGGTTATGCAGACTCAAGGGTCATCTTATTTTAAACCCCCCGGGCCAGTGCTCCTCTGAGTGTTGGTCTGAACCGAGTAGACTACGGGGCCACCTCGGGGCAACTTGAGGTTTGGTTTTCTCGTAGGATGTCTCATCCGGTGTGCCCTAAGAACAGGATACGTGCGACTCCTATCGGGATTTGTCGGCACACCGGGCGGCTTTGCTGGTCTTGTTTTACCATTGAATGTCTTGTAACCGGGATTCCGAGACTGATCGGGTCTTCCTACGAGAAGGAATATCCTTCGTTGACCACGAGAGCTTGTGATGGGCTAAGTTGGGACACCCCTGCAGGATTTTGAACTTTCGAAAGTCGTGCCTGCTGTTATGGGCAGATGGGAATTTGTTAATGTCGGGTTGTAGAGAACTTGAACTTAACTTAATTAAAATGAATCAACCGTGTGTGTTGCCGTGATGGTCTCTTTGCAGTGGAGTCTGGGAAGAGAACACGGTCTCGTGTTATGCTTGAACGTAAGTAGCCTCAGGATGACTTCTTGATTGTTATTATTTTCTCGACCGTGCTTTGCCTCTCTTCTCGCTCTCTTTTGCGTAAGTTAGGCACCATATATGCTAGTGCTTGCTGCAGCTCCACCTCACTACCCTTTCCTACCCATAAGCTTAAATAGTCTTGACCGCGAGGGTGTGAGATTGTTGAGTCCCCATGACTCACAGATACTTCCAAAAAGATCCAGGTGCCGATGATGCCAGTGCAGCGGACGCTACCGAACTCAAGTGGGAGTTCGACGAGGATTCGGGCCATTACAATGTGTCTTTTCCGAATGATCAATAGAGGAGCCCAGTTGGGTCGATCGGGGATCTAGCATTTGGGGTTGTCTTTATTTATGTTGGTTCCATAGTCGGACCTTGATTGTATTCTGGATGATGTATGATATATTTATATATTCTGTGAAGTGGAGATTGTAAGCCGACTCTTTATCTCTTTCTTATCCAGTACATGGGATGTGTAAAGATTACCCCTCTTGCGACATGCCTACCGTGTAGTTATGCCTCTAAGTCGTGCTCCGACACATGGGAGTTATAGCCGCATCGTGGGTGTTACAAGTTGCTAATCAGAGCCTTCGCCGACTTAGGAGCCCCCTGCTTGATCGAATCGCTGACATTGTTGAGTCTAGAAAAATGTTTTGTGTCTTATAGGATTATATATATCGGAGAGTAGGATTCTTTTACTCCTCAGTCCCTTCGTCGCTCTGGTGAGGCCTCCTGACGTAGAGTTTTGACTCTTCTCTTCTCAAATTTCACGAATTTTTTTTGGGATCACGCGGGTATCTTGGAATCGTTTCGATGGTTTTGTGACAAGAACATTGTTCTTGGTGCCTCCTGACATTTAGGGGTTGTGGAAGTGTCCCAGAGAGTTGAGCTCCGAGGTGTTGTCGTCACAATTTTATCATTGCAGTTCTGGAATACTTGAGTTCACTGACATTGAAAATCTCTTTTATGCAGTTGTTGGTGAGATAACCTTGACGCCACCCAGTACTGGGCGGGAGTTCGGGAGTATTGCCATAGCTCGTATAACGGATGCTTTTCGAAGGTTGAGGTAAATGATTTCCGAAGGTTTCTTGGTTATGTGTAGAAGGATGGATACAGCTGGATGTAGGATTTGCTAGTTTTGGGTGAGATATTATGCTTCCCCTGTATCCCCAACACCTGATTGCATAACCAGAAAGTTTCGGGAGTTCCATAGGTGGGAATTCATGTAGCTCTAGTATTTCTTCCCGCAGATATTAGGTTTGTGATTGGGTAATCCTTACCAATTATTTGTTCATATCCATACCTTGTTGTTTTATTCATCTACCTTTATCTAACTTGCTTCTCAACTTAATGGAAGTGTGATGATTTACTTTGGAATTCATTCGTTCATTCTTGTTCGAATGTTAAGGCTACATGTTACAATTTCGATCCATTGATTCAGCTTGAACATATGTCTTTCAAGATGCTAACGGATGTCAACCTCTTCAGGATGGCTCCTCCAACGCGTCAGAATCCGGAACCTCCGCCACCACCTCCACCTCCGGAGGCATGGCAAGCTGTCATGGCCGCCACCAACGCCAACACTCGGATGCTTTTGCGGCTCTTGCAAGAGCGCAACCAAGGAAATCAAGCCCAAGACAACAATGAAGCTCAGTTTGCTACCCTCAATCAGTTCCTCGCAAACCAGCTCAAGTCCTTCAGTAACTGTGTCGAGGCCACAGACGCCGATGATTGGCTCGTGGATATCTGCAAAATTTTGAGTGTAGCAATGTCAGGCCTGAGGACTTTGTCAAGTTTGCTTCGTTTCAACACAAAGACCAAGCTGCTGAGTGGTAGTACAAAGATTCTAGAGGAGGTCATGTGATTACCTAGGATGATTTCCACCGAGACTTCAAAGCTCACCACATTCCCCAAAGTGTTGCTGAGAGTAAGGGCGAGGAGTTCCGCAATCTCAAGCAATGCAGCATGTTTGTTTACCAATACAACATCCTATTTCAGAGGCTCGCTCGCTTCGCCAAACAAGACGTCCCTGATGAGAAGAGCATGATTTATCAATTCAGAGGTGGCCTCAGGGAAGATCTGCAATTAGCTCTCGTGCTTTTTGAGCCAACCAAGTATGATGAATTCTACAACATGGCACTAAAGCAAGAGGCCGCTCAGCTCAAGTGCGATGCTTCGAAGAAGAGAGTCAGGGAAGCAACTCCATCTTCGTCTTCAACTCAAGTGGCAGCTAAGCAACAGAAGTTCCGGTTGCCTCCTCCTCCTCCTCCGTTCTATCAGCCTTACCAGCAGAAGAGTAAAGGTGGCAATGGATCTTCCCACCCACCCAACCCAGGCAATCAGAATAAAGCTCCGTCTCATGCTGCAAGGTCATGTGCTCCTTATCACCGTCCGCTCTCAGAGGTTACTTGCAACGAGTGTCAGTAGAAAGGGCACTATGCAAACAAATGCTTAATTCAAAGGCGCCTTCCGCCTCCTCCTCCAATGAGATCTGCCAGCAATGCAGTGGTCAAGCATAATCCCAAGCACGTCAAGGTCAACATGATGAACACAGCTCAGGCAAAGGACTCTTCAGAAGTGATCATGGGTAACCTTCCAGTTAACTCTATTCCTGCAAAAGTTCTTTTTGATACTGGTGCATCGCATTCTTTCATGTCATTCCCATTTGCATCGGAGCACAATGTTGACACAGAGGTTTTGTCCAAAGTCATGCAAGTTGTTTCTCTGGGAAAACTTATGACTTCTAGTTTGGTTCCTCCCAATGTCTCTGTCCAGTTTGGAGACTATAAATTTCTGTCCTATCCAATTGTTCTTGGTGACTCAGATATTGATCTAATTCTCGGCATGGACTGGCTTTCTAAGCACAAGGCTATGCTTGATTGTGCTGCCAGAGAAATTCAATTGACACGCTCTTCTGAGGAAGTGATCATCTATGCCACTCGAGATGAAACCATTCGGCTGTTTTCTCTCAATGAGAAGGGCGAGTTGAATGCCATCTCTCAGATTCCAGTCGTTTGTGAATATCAGGACGTCTTTCCAGAAGAGCTTCTAGGAATGCCTCCTCACCGGCCAGTTGAATTCGTCGTCGATCTTGAGCCTGGCATGGAACCTGTTTGCAAACGCCCTTACAAGCTTGGACCAAAGGAATTGAAGGAGTTGAAGAAACAGCTCGATGAACAA
Organism: Triticum urartu; assembly: GCF_056163025.1. Classification (NCBI taxonomy): domain Eukaryota; kingdom Viridiplantae; phylum Streptophyta; class Magnoliopsida; order Poales; family Poaceae; genus Triticum; species Triticum urartu. The sequence continues at coordinate 98,855,439 of NC_141878.1, read as the reverse complement.
GAGCGTCTGGGTCTGATCAGACCGAGTTCATCTCCATGGGGTTGTGGTGTTCTTTTTGTCCAGAAGAAGGATGGCACGGACCGACTTTGTGTCGACTACCGCCCATTGACCAAGAAAACAATAAAGAACAAGTACCCACTTCCCAACATCAATGAGCTTTTCGAGCAACTTAAAGGTGCTCAAGTATTCTCCAAGCTTGACCTCCGTATGGGTTATCGAGTTTTGTAGAGATGTGAAGAAACTAATCTTGTCTTGAATTGGGAGAAGTGCCACTTTATGGTTAATGAAGGTATTGTCTTGGGGCATAAAATTTGTGAAAGAGGCATTGAAGTTGATAAAGCTAAAGTTGATGCTATTGAAAAGATGCCGTGTCCCAAGGACATTAAAGGTATAAGAAGCTTCCTCGGTCACGCCGGTTTTTATAGGATGTTCATTAAGGACTTCTCAAAAAATTCTCGGCCTCTGACTAATCTGTTACAAAAAGATATTCCTTTTGTCTTTGATGATGATTGTGTAGAAGCATTTGAAATACTTAAGAAAGCATTGATTTCTGCACCTATTGTTTAGCCACCTGATTGGAATTTACCCTTTGAAATTATGTGTGATGCTAGTGATTATGCTGTAGGTGCTGTTCTAGGGCAAAGAGTTGATAAGAAGTTAAATGTTATTCAATATGCTAGTAAAACTCTAGACAATGCCTAGAGAAATTATTCTACCACTGAAAAGGAGTTCTTAGCAGTTGTATTTGCTGGTGATAAGTTCAGACCTTATATTGTTGATTCTAAAGTAACTATTCACACTGATCATGCTGCTATTAAATACGTTATGGAAAAGAAAGATGCTAAACCTAGACTTATTAGATGGGTTCTCCTGCTACAAGAATTTGATTTGCATATTATTGATAGAAAGGGAGCTGAGAACCCCGTTGCAGACAACTTGTCTAGGTTAGAAAATGTTCTTGATGACCCACTACCTATTGATGATAGCTTTCCTGATGAACAAATTAATGTCATAAATGCTTCTCGTACTGCTCCATGGTATGCTGATTATGCTAATTATATTGTTGCTAAATTTATACCACCTAGTTTCACATACTAGCAAAAGAAAAAGTTCTTCTATGATTTGAGACATTACTTTTGGGATGACCCACATCTTTATAAAGAAGGAGTAGATTGTATTATCAGACATTGTGTACCTGAGCATCACTACTAGGGAAAAGGCTAGCAGCAGCGCGGGTTTTAGGCTTATCAGCAGCGCGGGTACCCACGCTACCAATAAGGCGCTACAGCTAACTCTTAGTAGTAGCGCTGCCTGTACCCGCGCTACCACTATTAACTATAGCAGTAGCGCTTTTCAGGAACGCGCTGCTATTACTTAGCTGTAGCGATTTGCCGGTCCAGCGCTACTGTTATATCTTTCACCATTTCCCCATTCCGGCTTCGATAAACTACAATTTCCAGATACTAGGTACTACTAGATATCAATTTCATAAAGCATTATAGGTACTAGGTAGTACTCCCTTGGTTCAAAATTACTCGTCATGGTTTTAGTTCAAATTTGAACTCAAACCATGACGAGTAATTTGGAACCAAGGGAGTACTAGATAACAATTTCATATATACTCAACATGCATATCCTCAAGCAGTACAAGGTGACATCGACGACAATCATCATATTTAGTTCTAGATGATATCGACGATGATCATCATACGTAGTTCTACATGATATCGACGACGATCATCATATGTAGTTCTAGATGATATAGCCACATACACATATGTAGTTCTAGATGATATCGACGACGATCATCATCCTCAAGCCTGGGCGGTGGGTGTTCCTGATAGTAATTAGGATGGCCTGTCCAGCATGAAGATTCTTGCCAACGAGGAATCTCTTCCACCCAACCAAGTTCAAGTGTGTGCGACCATCTGTGCCCATGCGGTAAGTACATGTGGTGACGGATCCCCTTGCGGTAAGGTGTAGTCCAACTGAGCCTTCTTCATCAGGCTCGATACCACAACTCACAGATAGGTTCTTTGGCAATCTCTGAATAAGAAAAACATATCAATTAATAAATAGCCTAAGCATGTGATCAGACTCTACACTAAAGTATATCATCGACTAGATTTGTAAGTATAACAATACAGCATTTATATATCATCAAATTACTACATGCAGTACGTATAACATACCATTTCATGCCGATCTACCATGGTACTTGTCAGGCAGGTCACGAATGGCACCCCGACAAAGTCATCACGTGGCGGAATTATGTCCCATAGGTTGCACACCTCCTCCTCGCTCAGCCTCATTCTTTGAGCTATGATGGCTTCATGAAGTGGGTTCTCATCATCTTCATTGAGTGGGTCCTCATTATCTTCATCATCTTCGTCATCTTCATCATCTTCCACCAGGTTGATATAAATGACAACCAGCTTGGGTCTTTCTGCTCTGAAGGAGAATCTGATCAACTCACCACTAGTAAGACACATGCGAGCGAGGAAACGGGCCCATCCATCTCCTCCAATCTGCGACATATTGCGTCCTTTCTCGACCTCCATAGTGTACGGCCCCCCAGGAACCTCAAATGTCACAGTGTCTCCTGTCAGCTTGTTGAATTTCAACCTCACATTGCATGGGGTGATCTGTGTAAGAAAAGCAAAATGACACAATGCAGTAATGCCAACACTAAAAATAAAATAGTTGTTACATTTCATCTAATTTCTTACCGTCGCATGACGAAAACTCGGATGGAAGTGATGTCGAACAGCTTGCCAGTTGCAAGGCTGCTGGCGCACCTTGAGTTGCACAGTTGACATAGTGGTGCTGGTGGTGGTGCCATTTTACTAAATCAACTAAATCAAAATGTTCTATATCAACTAGCCTACTAAATCAACTAAATCAACTAGCCTACTAAATAAACTAAATCAAAATGTTCTAAATCAACTAGCCTACTAAATCAACTGAATCATATCAACTAAATCGACTAAATCAACTAGCATACTAAATCAACTAGCATACTAAATCCACTAGCATACTAAATCAACTAAATCAAAATGTTACATATGAAAGCCTACTAAATCAAAATGTATCAGGGAGGAGGGACAAGGAGGGGCGACTCGAGGAGGGAGAAGATAGTAGGACGGAGGAGGAGGGCGGAGCGAGGAGGGGCCGGCCGGCGGCGAGTGGAGGGAGGACGGATCGAGGAGGAAGGCGGAGCGAGGAGGGGGCGGCCAGCGGCAAGTGGAGGGAGGACGGAGGAGGAGGCCGGTACCGAGTCCAGCAAGGAGGATGAGGCGACAGCGGCGCAGATCGGGGGAGGGGCGACGGGGGAGGACCGGCGGCGCGGAGGGTGAGGAGGAGACCGTGAGTGTGTGTGAGTGTGATCTGTGGATGAGGCTAGTGAGATCTGTAGTTAATTTAGCAGTAGCGATTATTGCCTGAATGCGCTGCTGCTATGTTACGTAGCAGTAGCGCTGTCTATTTTAATGTGCTGCTGCTATAACTGGCCTCGCGGCGGCGTCGTGGGAATTTTAGCAGTAGCGCCGCTTGGAGTGCGCGCGCTACTGATAAACTTGTTTCAGCAGCGAGTTTCCACAGCCCGTGCTACTGCTACTTAGCAGCAGCGCCCGATTTTATAGCGTGCTGTTGGTAAGATTCTGTGTATAGGCTTTTCCCTAGTAGTGCATGAACAGGAACAAATCCTACGCAAGTGTCACTCCGAAGCCTATGGAGGACACCATGCTGGAGATAGAACTGCACACAAGGTATTGCAATCCGGTTTTTATTGACCTACTCTCTTTAAGGATGCCCGTAAGTTTGTCTTGTCTTGTGATGAATGTCAAAGAATTGGTAATATTAGTAGACGTCAAGAAATGCCTATGAATTATTCACTTTTTATTGAATTATTTGATGTTTGGGTCTTTGATTATATGGGACCTTTTCCTTCCTCTCATGGGTATACACATATTTTAGTTGCCGTTTATTACATTACTAAGTGGGTAGAAGCTATTCCAACTAGTAGTGATGATCCTAACACCTCTATTAAGATGCTTAAAGAAGTTATTTTTCCGAGGTTTGGAGTCCCTATATATTTAATGACTGATGGTGGTTCACACTTTATTCATGGTGCCTTTCATAAAATGCTTGCTGAGCATGATGTTAATCATAGAATTGCATATCCATATCACCCATAGTCTAGTGGTCAAGTAGAATTAAGTAAGAGAGAGCTCAAATTAATTTTGCAAAAGACTGTTAATAGATCTAGAAAGAATTGGTCCAAGAAACTTGATGATTCATTATGGGCCTATAGAACCGCATATAAAAATCCTATGGGTATGTCTCCTTATAAAATGGTTTATGGTAAAGCATGTCACTTACCTCTTGAATTAGAACATAAGGCATATTGGGCTATTAAAGAGCTCAACTATGACTTCTAACTTGCTGGTGAGAAGAGGCTTTTTGACATTAGCTCACTTGATGAATGGAGAACCCAGGCTTTTGTAAATGCCAAGCTGTTTGAAGAAAAAGTTAAAAGATGGCATTATAAAAGGATACAAAAGCGTGAGTTCAATGTAGGTGATTATGTATTGCTATACAACTCTCATTTAAGATTTTTTGCAGGAAAACTTCTCTCTAAATGGGAAGGTCCTTACGTTATCAAGGAGGTCTATCGTTCCGGTGCCATAAAAATCAACAACTTCTAAGGCACAAATCGGAGGGTGGTGAACGGTCAAAGAATCAAACACTATATCTCAGGTAATCCCATAAATGTTGAAACTACTATTATTGAAACCGTAACCCCAGAGGAATACATAAGGGACACTTTCCGGAATGTTTTAGACTCCGAAAAGGAATAGGTATGTGGTACGGTAAGTAAACCGTCTCCAAAACAGTTCTAATGTCAATATTTATTCGTTTTGGAATATTTAATAAAATAGGAAAATAAGAAGCAGATCGGTAAGGACACGAGGCCCCCACGAGGGTGGGAGGCGCGCCCTACCCTCCTGGGCATGCCCCCTGCCTCGTGGGCACCTCGTGTGCTCTTCGGACTTGTTTTCTTGCACGATACTTCTTTTGGTCGGTAAAAATTCATTATATAATCTCCCGAAGGTTTTCACCATCGTATCACGCAAATACCTCTTGTCTTTGTTTCGAGTTGTTTTCTGTCAGGGTTGTCAAGGCCAGGCATCATGTCGCCCCCTCCTCCAACAATGGTGACAACGATGCTTGGCTAATGAAGATAGAACTAAATAGGGAAGAACCTATGGAGATCAACAAGGACGAGGGGATCAAGAAGTCCACAGAGGACCAAGTTTCGGCAGTAGAAGACATCCTTCAACTTGATCACAATCTTCTTACCCCAACTGAGCCCGAAGCTTTCAAGATGATTGAGTTATCTCATATATAAAACAAGTATCTCACACGTGAAAATATTTTGTTGAAGGAGCATATCATCGCACTCAAGTGCATTATCCGCAAATTGGAGGGCCTCTTACGCTCGATGTGCGACTATCCATCATCAACAACTCCACCTTCTTCACCAACAAAGAAGGAGACATAATCACATGGGTATGGGTACTCCCCTTGGCAACTGCCAAGCTTGGGGGAGTGCCCCGGTATCGTATCACCATCACTTTTATCTTTGCCGTTTTTCTTAGTTCGTTCCTTTTGGTAATATCTTGATCTGGTAGAATAAAGTTTTAGTATGATCTAGTCGTGATTTTTGCTTTATGATCCTTCTATGTAATCGAGTCCCTAAGCTATATATAATAAAGATTAGTGTTGAGTCAAGGGCTTGATTATTTTGCTATGATCTTGAGGGAATAAAATAAAAAGAGAAAGAATAAAGAAAGAAACAAAGAGATCATATGGATCTTATGGAGAGTAATGACTTCACATATAAGAGTATGATGAATAAAAGTTGTTGAGAATTGACAAACATAGTTTTGGTCATTGTTACAATTAATAAGAAGTAATAAAGAAAGAGAGGTTCACATATAAATATACTATCTTGGACATATTTTATGATTGTGAGCACTCATTAAAGTATGACATGCTAAGAGTTGACGTTGGACAAGGAAGACAACATAACGGGTTATGTTTTCTTTCATCTGAGATCATCCAACATGTTGAGCTTTCCTTTCCCTCTCACGCTGGCCAATTTCTTTGCACCAAGTAGAGATACTACTTGTGCTTCCAAATATTCCTAAACCTAGTTTTGCCATGAGAGTACACCATATCTACCTATGGATTGAGTAAGATCCTTCAAGTAAGTTGTCATCGGTGCAAGCAATAAAAATTGCTCTCTAAATATGTATGGCTTATTAGTGCGGAGAAAATAAGCTTTATACAATCTTGTGATATGGAAGAAATAAAAGCAACGGACTGCATAATAAAGGTACATATCAAAAGTGGCAATATAAAGTGACGTTCTTTTGCATTAAGATTTCATGCATCCAACCATAAAAGCGCATGACAATCTCTGCTTCCCTCTGCGAAGGGCCTATCTTTTACCTTTATCTTCTACCTTACATCAGAGTCATGGTGATCTTTACCTTTCCTTTTTACATTTTATCCTTTGGCAAGCACAATGTGTTGGAAAGATCCTGATATATATAGCTAATTGGATGTGAGTCTTCATGAACTATTATTGTTGACATTACCCTTGATGTAAAACGTTGGGAGGCAAAACTATAAGCCCCTATCTTTCTTTGTGTCCGATTAAAACTTCATACCAATAAATATTGCGTGAGTGTTAGCAATTGTGAAAGACTAAAAGATGGTTGAGTATGTGGACTTGCTGAAAAGCTCTTATATTGACTCTTTCCTATGTTATGATAAATTGCAATTTCCTCAATGACTGAGATTAGAGTTTGTTGGTTCTCAATGAAGTTTATGATTCATATTTGAAATTGTGATTGAATTGTTACTTTAGCATAAGAGATCATATGACAATATATATATGTTGTTGTTCTAAGAATGATCATGATGCCCTCATGTCCGTATTTTATTTTTATCGACACCTCTATCTCTAAACATGTGGACATATTTTTTGATTTCGACTTTCGCTTGAGGACAAGCGAGGTCTAAGATTGGGGGAGTTGATACGTCCATTTTGCATCATAATTTTATGTCAATATTTATTGCATTATGGGATGTTATTACACATTATTTCACAATACTTCTGCCTATTCTCTCTTATTTTACAAGGTTTACATGAAGAGGTAGAATGCCGGCAGCTGGGATTCAGGGCTGGAAAAGGAGCAAATATTAGAGACCTTTTCTGCACAGCTCCAGAAGTCCTGAAACTTTACGGAAGCTATTTCCAGAATATATAAAAAATACTGAGCGCAAGAAGTTCCAGAGGGGGGCCACACCCTGGCCACGAGGGTGGGGGCGCGCCCCCTGCCTCGTGGGCCCCCTGGTGGCCCTCCGATGCCCATCTTCTGCTATATGGAGTATTTCGTGAGGAAACAAATCATAAGCAAGCTTTCGGGACGAGACTCCGCTGCCACGAGGCGGAACCTTGGTGGAACCAATCTGGGGCTCCGGTGGAGCTGTTCTGCCGGGGAAACTTCTCTCCGGGAGGGGGAAATCATCACCATCGTCATCACCAAGGATCCTCTCATCAGGAGGGGGTCAATCTCCATCAACATCTTCACTAGCACCATCTCATCTCAAACCCTAGTTCGTCTCTTGTATCCAATCTTTGTATCCAAACCTAAGATTGGTACCTGTGGGTTGCTACTAGTGTTGATTACTCCTTGTAGTTGATGCTAGTTGGTTTACTAGGTGGAAGATCATATGTTCAGATCCATTATGCATATTAATACCCCTCTGATTATGAACATGAATATGCTTTGTGAGTAGTTACGTTTGTTCGTGAGGACACGGGAGAAGTCTAGCTATTAGTAGGCATGTGAATTTGGTATTCGTTCGATATTTTGATGAGATGTATGTTGTCATCCCTCTAGTGTGGTGTCATGTGAACGTCGACTACACGACACTTCACCATTGTTTGGGCCTAGAGGGAGGCATTGGGAAGTAATAAGTAGATGATGGGTTGCTAGAGTGACAGAAGCTTAAACCCTAGTTTATGCGTTGCTTCTTAAGGGGCTGATTGGATCCATATGTTTCATGCTATGGTTAGGTTTACCTTAATACTTCTGTTGTAGTTGCGGATGCTTGCAATAGGGGTTAATCAAAAGTGGGATGCTTTTCCAAGTAAGGACATTGTCCAAGCACCGGTCCACCCACATATCAAATTATCAAAGTACCGAACGCGAATCATATGATCGTTATGAAAACTAGCTTGAGGATAATTCCCATGTGTCCTCAAGAGCGCTTTACATCATATAAGAGTTTCTCCAGGCTTTTCATTTTCTACAAAAAGGATTGGGCCATCTTGCTACACCTTATTCACTTTTATTACTTGCTACTCGTTACCAATTACCTTATCACAAAACTATTTGTTACCGATAATTTCAGCGCTTGCGGAGAATACCTTGCTGAAAACCGCTTATCATTTCCTTCTGCTCCTCGTTGGGTTCAACACTCTTACTTATCGAAAGGACTAAGGATAGATACCCTATACTTGTGTGTCATCAAGACTCTTTTCGGGTGCCATTGCCGGGGAGTGAAGCGCCTTTGGTAGGTGGAATTTTGTAAGGAAAACATTTATATAGTGTGCTGAAATTTACTATCACTTGTTACTATGGAAAGTAACCCTTTAAGGGGCTTGTTCGGCATATCTTTACCCCGACCGGTAGAGCAAGTAGTTGCTCCTCAACCTACTCAACCTACTGAAAATGAAAATGTTTACTTTGAAATTCCTTCGGGTATGATAGAGAAACTGGAACATTGCGTCCCGACTTACACTTAATCTATGTGGATGAAGTTTGTGGATTATTTAAGCTTGCAGGTATGCCCGATGATGTTATCAAGAAGAAGGGCTTGCCTTTATATTTGAAGGGAGACGCATTGAAATGGTATAGGCTATGTGATGATATGGGATCATGGGACTACAAATGGTTGTGTGGTGACCCGACCCGAATGGATCAAGTCTACTGTGCTCGGGTGTCATCCCTGGATCAGTAATGCTGACACCACACAGTACATCAAAGGATTTATAGCAGAGTGGCAATCACACACTTATTACATCGTTGTCTCAAAGAGAACTTATTACAATAAATATGGCTTAAGGCCATCTAATATCGATAACAGCGGAAGTCTCGGAAGATAAATGGGTCCATCAACTCCAACGGTATCACTGAGTATAGAACCATGAACTAAAAGCACCTTACTCGTCGTCTGAAAAGTCTGCAACATGAGAAGTTGCAGCCCGAAAACGGGTCAGCACATGGAATATGCTGGCAATGTAACACATAGAGAGTAATGGAATGAAACAGCTATACTATATGCATATATGGCTGGTGGAAAGCTCTATGGTTACAGTTTTGCGTAAAGCCAGTTTTTCCCTACTGCAAAGGAATAAATTTATTTAACTATCATGGTGGTTGTGAAACATCGAGAATGGTTGACAGCATTCCGATCCCAATTAAGTGAACAATTAAAACCAACAACATTAATTAGAAGTAACATGTTGAGATTCACATGATATTCAAGTACTAGATACTCAAGTTGTCCATAACCGGGGACACGGCTAATCATGATTAGTTTGTACACTCTGCAGAGGTTTGCGCACTTTTCCCCACAAGACTCGATCGCCTCCGTTTGGTTTCTCGCACTGCAGGGTGTTTGAGAAGACGGATGACCGAGACATAGTCTTTCAAAAGCGCTAGTACCTTACGATCGAGTAGACCGGTACACCTACATCCCCTACATCTGCTAGTCTACCACTGTAAGAGTTCGCACAACTTAGTCAACTATGCCAGAGCCCATAATGGCTTGTGGCTGCACACGGAAGTTACTAGCATGAATGATCTTATGATCCCTTTGAGCCTAGGTGGTGGTCCAAAAAAAACAGGCAAGTCCTGATAGACATCAGGTGCCTCAATCCACCCAGATGTGTGTTTAAGTTGCCACCTTAGATAAACCATTAAAATTATCAACTCACATCTGTCATGGATATCACTCACCCAATCCACGTCTACTAGCATAGCATGGCATAATAAGCAAACGTAGAAGTAACTCCCAAAGGTTTCATAATAAAACAGGTAATAGGTACTACCTCATCTACTTCCCATCCCACAATTTAATTAGATCCTAATCATGCAATGTGTGAGGATTGATCTAATGCAATAAAACATGGGTTGTAGAAAAGGTATGATCAAAGTGTTACTTGCCTTGTTGATGATCCGCGAGACCTAGGGTTTTGAAGTAACAAGCGGCGCAATCCGGGTGATCTATCGCAGACAAACAACAAGCATACAATAAGTACTCATCTAATGCACAGGTAAAACTCGAACAAGAGAACGAACCAGAAAGTTCAACTTAAGAACTCCGGTTGCAAAGAAAGAACGAACCGAACAAAGAAATGGAAAACAAACGGCGGAAGAAAACAACTCGGTTCTAGCAAGTTGAAACTAGGTCAAATTTTACCGGGGCAAAAACTTGTTTAAGTTGATTAGACGGAACGGCGGTTTCGAAACGAAACTCCAGGCGCTTGAATCACCTGATTCCGATAAACGAGCGAGAAGAAAGACTAGAACGAAGATCGGATCTGAGATCACGATCGCGGAATAATTCCGACAAAAAGAAAGAGACGAACGATTAAACGAACATACGTTTGTTAACCGGGAAAAATCGGTGATCACGTTCGTTGAGATGAACGGTCCGAAAGAAGAACGCAAACCGATCTAGGGTTTTCGGAAAAGAAACCGAAAAGAAACGGAAAACCGATCTAGGGTTTCAGAAGAAAACCGAAGCAAAACGGAAAACCGATCTAGGGTTTCGGAAGAAAACCGAAACAAAAACCGGAAGAAAAAGAAAAGAAACGGAGAGAAAATGGAACGGTTCTTTTAGGAAAAACCGGACCGGGCAAGAAAAAGAGAGGCGCGGCTACCTCGGGAGGCGAGCTCCGGGCGGCGGCGGCTAAGGGCGGCGGCGGCGCGGCTTAGGCGCGGGGCGGCGCGGCTAGGCGACGGCTTGGGGCTGCGCGCTGCTGCTTGCTGCGGCTTAGGAGGGGAGAGGCTTGGGGTTTTGATATGAGGAGAGGGAGGGGTTTGGGGTGTATTTATATAGGTGGGGGGATTACTTGGGGTAGGGGGCAAGCAAAAGAGGGAAAACAAAACAAGGAAGGGGGGGGGCTAACCGGCCTAAGTCCCGCTGGGACTCGGCCTCGAGCGACGGCGGCGGCTGCCTCGCCTGGCACCTGGCGCGCGCACGGCTGGTGCTGGTGCTGGGGCCTGGCCGGCTGGCCTGCTGGCTGGGCCTTGGCCCAAGGCGGGGCGCTGCTCTTTTTTTTAGATCGGTTACGCGCGCAGAAAAACACAGAAAGAAATCTAAACGAACTCCGAAAAATCTAAAGTAAATTTTCCCTGACTCCTAAAAATGAGTCGAACAAAATGAACTTTTCTGCGGGCCTAAAATGCAATTTTCAAAAATGCACATTTTTCCCTATCCAAATAAAATGCGAATAAAAACACCGGAAAACAAAATTTGATTTATCCATTAGATCTTCATTTTCCTAAATTTTGGGAAAGTCATATTATTCCCTCTCTCATTTTTGATATAGGAAAATAATTGAATATGAAATATATAAATCAAATGATCCTCTTTTCCAATTCGAGAAAACTCTAAAATATGAAAATAACGAAATCTCCAACTCTCTCCGAAGGTCCTTGAGTTGCGTGAAATTTCTAGGATCAACCAAAATGCAAGAAAAATATGATATGCATGATGATCTAGTGTATAACATTCCAAATTGCAAATATGGGATGTTACAGGTTGAAATTGAAATTCCGTCAGAAGTTTTATCTTATGCATCTTGTTCATCGTGATCGTAATTATATATATAATTTTTGGCCTCGCGAAGGAGAAAGCATCGCTCAAGCTTGAAGGAGGCTTAAGTCAATGTTATATTCATGCCCCAATCATGAGCTCTCAAGAGAAATGATTATTCAAAAATTTTATGCTCGGCTTTCTAACAACAATCGCTCCATGCTCGATACTTCTTGTACTGGTTCCTTTATGATGAAGACTATTGAATACAGATGGAATTTATTGGAGAGAATTAAACGCAACTCTAAAGATTGGGATCTCGAATAAGGTAAGGAGTCAGGTATAACACCTAAGTTTGATTGTGTTAAATCTTTTATGGATACCAATGTTTTCCGTAAATTTAGCACTAAATATGGACTTGACTCTGAGATAGTAGCTTCTTTCTGTGAATCTTTTGCTACTCATGTTGATCTCACTAAGGAGAAGTGGTTTAAATATAATCCTCCCATTGAAGTAAAAGTAGTTGCACCTATTAAAGTTGAAGAAAAGACTATCACCTATAATGATCCTACTGTTCCTACTTCTTATGTTGAGAAACCACCTTTCCCTGTTAGAATAAAGAATCATGCTAAAGCTTCAACTATGGTCAACACAAGTAATATTAAGACACCTAAACCCCGTGAGCAAGTTAAAGTTGAACCTAATGTTGCTGTGGTTAAAGTTCTCTTGGCCGATAATATTGATGCGCAGGTTATTTACTTCTATGATGAGACTGCTAGAATTGCTAAACCTGGTGCTAAAGATAATCATAGACCTGTCGTGGGCATGCCTGTTATGTCTGTTAAAATAGGAGATCATTGTTATCATGGCTTATATGATCGTGATGAAAACTAGCTTGATGATAATTCCCATGTGTCCTCAGGAGCGCTTTACATCATATAAGAGTTTGTCGAGGCTTGTCCTTTGCTACAAAAAGGATTGGGCCATCTTGCTGCACTTTATTTACTTTTATTACTTGCTACTCGTTACAAATTACCTTATCACAAAACTATCTGTTACCGATAATTTCAGTGCTTGCAGAGAATACCTTGCTGAAAACCGCTTATCATTTCCTTCTGCTCCTCGTTGGGTTTGACACTCTTACTTATCGAAAGGACTACGATAGATCCCCTATACTTGTGGGTCATCAGGACTCACGCAACCGTTACCCTTCGTGGGTTGAAATCTCCACCAACGTAGATGTACAATAGCACCACCTATCGGAACCACGCCAAAAATCTCCATGTCTACATTGTGTTTGCTCCCTCCAAACTCCTCCCTTTACCTTCATGTGCAATGTTTCACATTCCGCTGCTATACTCTTAGACTTGCATGTGTAGGTTGATTGCTTGACTACTGCTAAGTTGCCAAAATCTGCCAAGACTTAAAATTGGGAAAAGGCTAGATTTGTATTTGGTTTAGTAGTCTAGTCACCCCCCTCTAGACATACTTTTGAACCTACAAGTGGTATCAGAGCTTTGGTCTCCATTTGCCTTGATTTCCATAGTGTTTGATGATCACAGCCTTGGTTTCACAACCTAGGAGAGTATGGCGTCTAGTGAGGGAAATTACCACCATAGAGGTCCTTACTTTGATGGTACTAATTTTGCTAGTTGGAAGCATAAGATGAAAATGCATATTCTTGGACATAACCCCGTTGTTTGGACTATTGTGTGTATTGGCTTGCAAGGTGAATTCTTTGATGGGAAAGAACCAAACCGTGAAGCTATTGTGGAAGAGTTGAAGATGCTGCAATACAATGCTCAAGCTTGCGATATCCTCTTCCACAGACTGTGCCCCGAAGAATTCAACAAAATCAGCCATCTTGAGAATGCAAAGGAAATTTGGGATACTTTGATTGATATGCATGAAGGTACCGACTCTGTCGAGGAATCCAAATTGGATGTGCTTTAAAGTCAACTTGACAAGTTCAAAATTGTAACATCCCAAATTTTCAATTTGTAATGCTATACATTAGATCATCATTGCATATCATATTTTATTGCATTTTTGGCTTGATCCTAGAAATTCTACGCAACTCAAGGACCTACGGAGAGAGTTGGGGATTTCATTATTTTCATATTCGAGTTTTCTCGAATTTTGGAAAGAGGATCGTTTGATTTTAATTATTTTCTCTTCGACTATTTCTTTTATAAAAATAAAAGAGAGAGGATAAAATGACTTCCTCAAAATAGAAAATGTCGAAGATTTAATATTAAAATCAAATAAGATTTGTATTCGGAGTTTTATCGCTATTTTATTTGAATTAGGGAATATATATGTTTTTCAAAATTGCACTTTAGGCCCAAATAAATGTTCACCTTGTCTAGCTTATTTTTAGAGGACGGGGAAAATTTATTTCGGAATTTTCAGAGTCTGTTTAGTATTTCTTCTCTTTCTTTTTCTGCACATCGGAATTATTGAAAAAAAGTCAAACCGACTTCGGGCCGTACCCGGCCAGGAGACCTCGGGCTGGCCCTCTTATAAGCCGCACCCGAGCCAGCCCAGCCTCGTCTCGCCCCGAAACCCTAACCCCAGCCACCCGCCGCTGCCACCACCCGCGCCGGAGTCGCCGGACCTCGACGGAGCCGCCGGACACGAGGTAGCCGCCTCAGTTTTCATGACAAAACCGTTTGGTTTTTTTCAAAACCCTAGATCCGTTTTTTTATTATTAGGTCCGATTCGGTTTATTTTTGGTTTAGTTATTTAGCGAACGCCCGTTTTTACGTTCGTTTTAATGAACGGTTTTCACCGTTTAACCGCAGACAGCAAACGTTCGTTTGTTAGCCTGTTCTACAGTTTTTCTTTTTCTCGGATTTTCCGCGATTATTTTCGATCGCGATTTCTGATCCGATTTTTGTTTTAGTATGACTCTTCGCTCGTTTATCGGAATCAGGCGATTCAAGCGCCTAGAGTTTCGTCTCAAAACATTCTTTCCGTTTAACCAACTTGAACAAGATTTTGATACAGTAAAATTTGACTTTAGTCCATATTAGTAATCGGATCTTGTTTCTTTCACAGTTTGAGTTTCGTTGCTCCGTTTGATTTGATTCTTTTTGCAAACCGGAGTTCTTAAGTTGAACTTTCTGGTTAGATTTCTTATTTTAGTTTTACTCGTGCCCTTGTTTGATTGCTTATTGTATGCTTGTTTGATTGCGATAGAGTACCTGTAGTGCGAAGCGTGCTACATCGAGTCTCTAGGTTTTGCGGATCATCAGCAAGGCAAGTAACACTTTGATCATATCCCTTTATCACCCAGTTTTTATGCATTAGTTTCAACCCTCAAACATTTCATGATTAGGACTTGATAACATGTGGGATTGGGAAGTAGTTGATGAGATAGAACCTATTGCCCTGTTATTATCAAACCCTTGGGAGTTACTTCTACGTATTGCTTATATTTCTATGCTATGCTCGTAGACGTGGATTGGGTTTGAGTGAAACCATGACAGATGTGAGATTTTTAATTAATGGTTCAACTTAAGGTGGCAACTTTAATACACATCTGGGTGGATTGCTTGTCGGGCACCTGGAGAATCCAGTGTTGTCCTAGGATATCCCAGAGTACCCGTGTGATAATCCTAAGGTCCGCCACCTAGTCTCAAAGGGAACTGAGATATTTCATGCTAGAAACTTCCGTGTGCAGCCACAAGCTATTATGGGCTCTAGCATAGTTGAGTAAGTTGCGTGAAGCTCTTGAAGAGGTTGACTAGCAGGTAGTGGGTTGTTGGTGGTATAGTCTATTCGGAGTAGAGAGTTAATGCTTCTAAAAGACTATGTCTCGGTCATCCATTTCTCAAACACCATGTAGTGCGAGAAATACAATGGAGTAGGTCGAGTCTTGTGGGGAAAAGTGCACAAACCTCTGTAGAGTGTACAAACTAATCATGGTTAGTTGTGTCCCCGATTATGGACATCTTGATTATCTAGTACTTGAATTATCATATGTATGTCATCTCTCTAAATTCATATTGTTGGGTTGATAATTACTTTTTAAATTGGGATTGAGTTGGAGGAACCTTCTCTATGATGTTTCAACTACCATGATAGTTAAATAAAATCTATTCCTTTGTTGTAGGAAAAAATTCGCTTTTCCCAAAAACTTTAACTGTAGAGCTTTCCACCAGCCAAATAAGCATATAGTGATAGCATTATTTTTGTTCTTGCTCTATCGTGTTATATTGCCAGCATATTCCATGTGCTAACCTATTTTCGGGCTACAACGTATTATGATGCAGACTTTCCCGACGAGGAGTAAGGTTCGTTAAGTCGTTGCCGTGCAGCTCAGCTATGCTGTTGGAGTTGATGGACTCACTTTATCTTCCAAGCCTTTGGCTGTTATCGTATTAGATGGCCTTAAGCCATATTTATTGTAATAAGTTCTCTTTTGATACATTCGATGTAATAAGTGTGTGACTGCTACTCTGTTATAAATCCTTCGAGTACTTTGTGTGTCAGCATTACCGATCTAGGGATTACACTGAAGCACAGAGACTTGACCATTTGAGGTCGAGTCGCTAGAAGATGGTATCAGAGCACACGCTAAGTGTAGGACATGACCACTAAGCTAAAGCCCTAGATCACCACTCTCTTCTCATTTCTGACTCCTCTCCATTCTCTACTCTTTAGGATGGCGGACACAAGGAACAAGTTTGCACAACCGGATGAAGAAGCACCTTTTGGACGACACTTGAAGGAAGTCACTAAGTACCTGAACATTGGAATACCAAGTTTCACCGGGACATACAACGCCACTTTACCAGAAGAGGAGCGATGGATGATTCAAGTTCAAGTTCCAGGAAGGGCATTCGCGCTAGTCACCAAACCCATAGAGTCTTCCTTTGATGCACCAACCTGGTGTCTAGGAAAGAGTATGGTAGCTCACATCACCATGGGACGTATTGGAGAAGTTTACCATAAGGAGCTTAAGGATACTATCTACCATATTTGTGGGCGCCGAGATGAGCAATGGGAGATGATCAGCACCAGGAAGGATAGATTATTCGAAGCTTTCAACCAGGAGTTAAACCAGCACATTAGTCGCCAGGAGAACCAGATGTGCGCAGGCATGATAGATCTAAAGAAGACAATGACAAGGATCACGGAACTGGAGGAAGAACTCAAGGCTACTCGCGAAGATTATGAGGAGGAAATCATCGTACTACTGGAGAAGAATGACGATTTGGAAAAGAAGCTAGGAGTATTCATGGGAGACCCCGTGCTAGGAGGAGAAGATGATGAATCCAAGGAGATTCGTTCTGAGGACTACATCATCATCGACGACACCGACACGGACCCCGATGATAGCGATGATGACTATGAAGACGAAGCTGGAGCAGACATCATGGAGTCTTCGACCGATCAATATTTCTAGTAGACCACCACATCAGTAGTAGTATTCCACCATGTATATAGTATAGTTCGAGCACTTTTGTAACGATAGTTAGATCGATTGTATGCCTTGCTTGATTGATTGAGTGATATGATTGTGTTTGTCTTATGTGCATATGGGTAGTGTTTTTCTCACTAGACCTCATTCTATTCTATTCTCTTCCCTCTAAACACTACAGGAAACAGCTAGTTTGCCGTCAGTGAGCATCTTTGCCGTCAGCTTTTCATCAGGGTAGACGGCAAAGAGCACTTTTGCCGTCAGCTGCTGTCGGCAAAGAATAACTGACGGCAAAGAAAACTTTGCCGTGTGCGGTTTTTATTACAGACGACAAAGAAAAGTTTGTCGTCTATGATTTTTACTACATACGGCAAAGAGCTACTTTACTGTCTGTAATAAGACCCGCATACGACAAATAACTTTGCCGTCTGCCATTTTTATTACAGACGGCGAAGTAGCTCTTTGCCGTCTGTAGTAAATATGGCAGACGGCAAAGAAGAAACACACCTTGCGGATCCATCCCCTGGATCGATGAGGTGGCACGATCCACACCCCACGCTGTATCTCTCTCCCACGCCCCCCACCACGTTCTCTCTCTCCCCACGTTCTCTGTCCCTCAGCCGACCCCACCACGTTCTCTCTCCCTTATCCCGCTAACTCTCTCTATCTCTTACGCATCTCTCTCTCTCGTAACTCCCCAACCGCCCCGCCATGGTCGCCGCCAGCCACCCTGGCACCCAGCCACGCTCCCCTCCAACTACCCCGTCCTCTCTCCTCGCTCGAGCCGGCCCGGTTCCCCATCCCCGTCGAGTCGGCCCCGTTCCCCATCCCCGTCGAGCCGGCCCCATCCTTCGTCGCCATGGAAGCCGCCGTCGGCCTCCTGGCTTGCTCCGCCGTCCGCTCCCCAGCGCCCCACGCCGGAGGCCTCGCACCGCCGCCCGCTCCCAGCACAGGCCGGCGAGTAGCGCGGCTCCTTCCCTAGCGCCTCCTCACTCCAGGAAGCGCAGCCTCCTCCCTCTGGTGTCTCCTCCCTCCAGCGCCTCCTCTCTCCAGCGAGCAGCACGGCGCAGACGGCCTGAACAGCGCGGGCGGCACGACGCGGGCCGATGAGCAGCGCGGCTTCCTCCTTCCGGCGAGCAGTGTGGGTGGTGTGAGTTCCTCCCTCCATCGCCTCCTCACACCGACGAGCAGCGCGGGCGGCGCGGCGTGGGCCAGTGAGCGGCGCGGCCTCCTCATTCCGGCGAGCAGTGCGGGCTCCTCACTCCGGTGCCTCCACACTCCGGCAAGCAGCCCGACCTCCTCCTTCCAGCGCCTCCTCACTCCGGCGTGGCCTCCCTCCGGCAGCGGCACTTCTCTCCGATGAGGTCGGGCACGACCAACAGCTCTTCTCCGGTGAGGTCGGCATCATGAGCAGCTTGGCTGTCGGGCGCGTGCAGCCTCTGCTCCATACGTACGGGCGGCAAGAATATTTGCTCGGGCGAGCTTTGGACGAGATGATGTGGACGTGCGGTGACGAGACTGTTGGTCTAATTTTTTTAATAATAAAGAATGCTTTGCCGTCTGTGATGTTTCGGCCTAACGGCAAAGAAGTAGTTTGCCTGACGGCAAAACACTAACGCCGTCCGTCAGGGGCGCGGGTCTGTTAGGTTGCTTTTCTTTGCCGTCTAGATGGTCTCGTTGGCACCAAACAATATAGACTGACGGCAAAATCTTTGCCGTATTCCAGAAAAATAGCAGACGGCAAAGTATTCTTTGCCGATTAATCTTACCGTCTGACTTTGCCGTCTACTTACTGACGGCAAACTCTTTGCCGTCTGGATTTACGTCTTTGCCGTCTGTGATCCACAGACGGCAAATTACCTGTTTCCTATAGTGAAACCCTTAGATGCTTCCGAGACGTGATCCTGGATTTACTTTCCCACCGGAGCTCACTCGGTCGACCCAACAGCAGAATACACTAATGCAGTTGTTAGTTCAGAACCAAGGCAACAACAATAACAACAACCCACCACCAGTTGACAACTTAGCCCGCTTTCTGAGGTTGCAGTCACCGGTGTTTTCCAGCAGCACAGAGCCGATAGTGGCAGATGATTGGCTCTGCAGGATTGGAAGGGAGTTAACCACCGCAGGATGTACAGATGCTAAGAAGGTGCGTTTTGCCACACATCAGTTGGATGGACCAGCAGCCTCATGCTGGGAGAATTACTTAGTCGACTATCCTATAGCCACTGTTACATGGGATCAGTTTCAGCAAGCATTCCACACCGCCCATGTCTCAGCGGGAGCTAGGAGCATGAAGAAGCGTGATTTTCGCAACTTGCGCCAAGGGAACCGCACTGTGGGGCAGTACGTGGATGAATTTAGCAAGCTGTCTCGTTATGCCCCTGACGATGTGGCCACAGATGCCGTGAAGCAGGATAAGTTTATGGAAGGGCTGAACTATGAGATGAGCATGCAGTTGATGGTGGCAACATTTAACAACTACCAAGAGTTGTTAGACAAGGCTCTTATGATTGAAGGGAAGCAGCAGCAAATTGAGAGCCACAAAAGGAAGTATGGACAAGGAAGGTACAACTCAGGAGCTCAGCCGAAGCCTTGTCTAACCCCGAACTCGGGACGACTTGTTCATAACCATGGAGGTCATAATCATAATGGAGGAAGTTCGCATAACCACAATGGTTCCAAGAATGGGACTGGGAACGGAACAAGCAACAATCAGACCCGCTCCAATCAAGCCACACCTGCCAAGAGAGACTAAGTCACATTACTTGCTTCAAGTGCGGGAAGACTGGACACTATGCCACGGAGTGCTCTGAAGCAAAGAATGGAAACGGTAATGGGAGCGCTGGGAAGAAGCCTAATCCATTAAACAAAGGAAAATTGAACCACGTTAACGTGGAGGAGGTTGAAGGGCAGCCAGACGCAGTTATCGGTAAGTTTTTTGTTAAGTCTTTTACCGCCCTTGTTTTTTTTTGATACTAGTGCATCGCATTCATACATATCAAGGGGATTCGTGGATAAGTTTAAACTACCAACCCAAACCCTTAGGACCCCTCTATTAGTAAGTTCACCTGGAGCAGAATATATGGCCAGACGATGGTGCGACCAGATACCCCAAACCATTGGTAGCCATGTTTTCCCGTCCGACCTAATAATTTTGGAGTCAGAAGGATTGGATCTGATATTAGGCATGGACTGGATGTCAAACTATGGAGGAAGCATTGACTGTGCTAGTAAATCAATTTGTCTCACCACCCCGGAGGGAAAAAGGATCAAGTATGTATCTAGACATGCGCCTATGAGGAGCCAAGCAAATACCCTCACGGGAGTTGTTCAGGAGGAAGTGCCTGTAGTAAAGTATTAGCCAGATGTTTTTCCAGAGGAGTTATTGTTGGGAAACATAGTAATTTCAAAAAAATTCCAACGCACAAGCAAGAACATGGTGATGCATAGCAACGAGAGGGGAGAGTGTTGTCTACGTACCCTCGTAGACCGACAGCGGAAGCGTTATGACAATGCGGTTGATGTAGTCGTACGTCTTCGCAGCCCGACCGATCAAGCACCGAAACGATGGCACCTCCGAGTTTTGGCACACGTTCAGCTCGATGACGATCCCTGGACTCCGATCCAGCAAAGTGTCGGGGAAGAGTTCCGTCAGCAGGATGGCGTGGTGACGATCTTGATGTTCTACTGTCGCAGGGCTTCGCCTAAGCACTGCTACAATATTATCGAGGAGTATGGTGGAGGGGGGCACCACACACGGCTAAGAAAACGATCATGAGGATCAACTTGTGTGTCTAGAGGTGCCCCCTGCCCCCGTATATAAAGGAGCAAGGGGGGTGCGGCCGGCCCTAGGAGGAGGCACGCCGGAGGAGTCCTACTCCTATCGGGAGTAGGACTCCCCCCTTTCCCTAGTTGGATTAGGACTTAGGGGGAAAGGAAAGGGGGGCACCGCCCCCCTCCTTGTCCAATTCGGACTTGGGGGGAGGGGCGCGTGGCAGCCCCTAGGCCTCCTCTCCTCTTCCTCCACTAGGCCCATTAAGGCCCATTAGGTTACCGGGGGGTTCCGGTAACCTCCCTATACTCCGGTAAAATGCCGATTTCACCCGGAACACTTCCGATGTCCAAACATAGGCTTCCAATATATCAATCTTCATGTCTCGACCATTTCAAGACTCCTCGTCATGTCCGTGATCACATCCGGGACTCCGAACAAACTTCGGTACATCAAAATATATAAACTCATAATGAAACTGTCATCGTAACGTTAAGCGTGCGGACCCTACGGGTTCGAGAACAATGTAGACATGACCGACACACGTCTCCGGTCAATAACCAATAGCGGAACCTGGATGCTCATATTGGCTCCTACATATTCTATGAAGATCTTTATCGGTCAGACCGCATAACAACATACGTTGTTCCCTTTGTCATCGGTATGTTACTTGCCCGAGATTCGATGGTCGGTATCTTAATACCTAGTTCAATATCGTTACCGGCAAGTCTCCTTACTCGTTCCATAATAAATCATCTCACAACTAACTCATGAGTTGCAAGGCTTATGTGATGTGCATTACCGAGAGGGCCCAGAGATACCTCTCCGACAATCGGAGTGACAAATCCTAATCTCGAAATACGCCAACCCAACATGTACCTTTGGAGACATCTGTAGAGCTCCTTTATAATCACCCAGTTACGTTGTGATGTTTGGTAGCACACAAAGTGTTCCTCCGGCAAACGGGATATGCATAATCTCATAGTCATAGGAACATGTATAAGTCATGAAGAAAGCAATAGCAACATACTAAACGATCGGGTGCTAAGCTAATGGAATGGGTCATGTCAATCACATCGTTCTCCTAATGATGTGATCCCGTTAATCAAATGAAAACACATGTCAATGGTTAGGAAACATAACCATCTTCGATTAACAAGATAGTCAAGTAGAGGCATACTAGTGACGTTTAGTTTGTCTATGTATTCACACAAGTATTATGTTTCCGGTTAATACAATTCTAGCATGAATAATAAACATTTATCATGATATAAGGAAATAAATAATAACTTTATTATTGCCTCTAGGGCATATTTCCTTCAGTCTCCCACTTGCAGTAGAGTCAATAATCTAGGTTACACAGTAATGATTCTAACACCCATGGAGCTTTGGTGCTGATCATGTTTTGCTCGTGGAAGAGGCTTAGTCAACGGGTCTGCTACATTCAGATCCGTATGTATCTTGCAAATCTCTATGTCTCCCACCTGGACTAGATCCCGGATGGAATTGAAGCGTCTCTTGATGTGCTTGGTTCTCTTGTGAAATCTGGATTCCTTTGCCAAGGTAATTGCACCAGTATTATCACAAAAGATTTTCATTGGACCCGATGCACTAGGTATGACACCTAGATCAGATATGAACTCCTTCATCCAGACTCCTTCGTTTGCTGCTTCTAAAGAAGCTATGTACTCCGCTTCACATGTAGATCCTGCCACAACGCTTTGTTTAGAACTGCACCAACTGACAGCTCCACCGTTTAATGTAAACATGTATCCAGTTTGCAATTTAGAATCGTCCGGATCAGTGTCAAAGCTTGCATCAACGTAACCATTTACGATGAGCTCTTTGTCACCTCCATATATGAGAAACATATCCTTAGTCCTTTTCAGGTATTTCAGAATGTTCTTGACCGCTGTCCAGTGATCCACTCCTGGATTACTTTGGTACCTTCCTGCTAGACTTATAGCAAGACACACATCAGGTCTGGTACACAGCATTGCATACATGATAGAGCCTATGGCTGAAGCATAGGGAACATCTTTCATTTTCTCTCTATCTTCTGCAGTGGTCAGGCATTGAGTCTTACTCAATTTCACACCTTGTAACACAGACAGGAATCCTTTCTTTGCTTGATCCATTTTGAATTTCTTCAAAACTTTGTCAAGGTATGTGCTTTGTGAAAGTCCAATCAAGCGTCTTGATCTATCTCTATAGATCTTAATGCCCAATATGTAAGCAGCTTCACCGAGGTCTTTCATTGAAAAACTCTTATTCAAGTATCCCTTTATGCTATCCAGAAATTCTATATCATTTCTGATTAGTAATATGTCATCCACATATAATATCAGAAATATTACAGAGCTCCCACTCACTTTCTTGTAAATACAGGCTTCTCCAAAAGTCTGTACAAACCCAAATGCTTTGATCACACTATCAAAGCGTTTATTCCAACTCCGAGAGGCTTGCACCAGTCCATAAATGGATCGCTGGAGCTTGCACACTTTGTTAGCTCCTTTTGGATCGACAAAACCTTCCGGCTGCATCATATACAACTCTTCTTCCAGAAATCCATTCAGGAATGCAGTTTTGACATCCATCTGCCAAATTTCATAATCATAAAATGCGACAATTGCTAACATGATTCGGACAGACTTAAGCATCACTACGGGTGAGAAGGTCTCATCGTAGTCAATCCCTTGAACTTGTCGAAAACCTTTTGCGACAAGTTGAGCTTTGTAGACAGTAACATTACCGTCAGCGTCAGTCTTCTTCTTGAAAATGCATTTATTCTCAATTGCTTGCTGATCATTGGGCAAGTCAACCAAAGTCCACAATTTGTTCTCATACATGGATCCCATCTCAGATTTCATGGCTTCAAGCCATTTTGCGGAATCTGGGCTCACCATCGCTTCTTCATAGTTCGTAGGTTCATTATGATCTAGTAGCATGACTTCCAGAACAGGATTACCATACCACTTTGGTGCGGATCTTACTCTGGTTGATCTACGAGGTTCAGTAGTGACTTGTTCTGAAGTTTCATGATCATCATCATTAACTTCCTCACTAATTGGTGTAGGTGTCACAGAAACCGGTTTCTGTGATGTACTACTTTCCAATAAGGGAGCAGGTACAGTTACCTCATCAAGTTCTACTTTCCTCCCACTCACTTCTTTCGAGAGAAACTCCTTCTCTAGAAAGTTTCCGAATTTAGCAACAAAAGTCTTGCCTTCGGATCTGTGATAGAAGGTGTATCCAATAGTTTCCTTTGGATATCCTATGAAGACACATTTCTCCGATTTGGGTTCGAGCTTATCAGGTTGAAGCTTTTTCACATAAGCATCGCAGCCCCAAACTTTCAGAAATGACAACTTTGGTTTCTTGCCAAACCATAGTTCATAAGGCATCGTCTCAATGGATTTTGATGGTGCCCTATTTAACGTGAATGCGGCCGTCTCTAAAGCATAACCCCAAAACGATAGCTGTAAATCAGTAAGAGACATCATAGATTGCACCATATCTAGTAAAGTATGATTACGATGTTCGGACACACCATTACGCTGTGGTGTTCCGGGTGGCGTGAGTTGCGAAACTATTCCGCATTGTTTCAAATGTACACCAAACTCGTAACTCAAATATTCTCCTCCATGATCAGATCGTAGGAATTTTATTTTCTTGTTACGATGATTTTCAACTTCACTCTGAAATTCTTTGAACTTTCCAAATGTTTCAGACTTATGTTTCATTAAGTAGATATACCCATATCTGCTTAAGTCATTTGTGAAGGTGAGAAAATAACGATATCCGCCACAAGCCTCAACATTCATCGGACCACATACATCTGTATGTATGATTTCCAACAAATCTGTTGCTCTCTCCATAGTACCGGAGAACGGTGTTTTGGTCATCTTGCCCATAAGGCACGGTTCGCAAGTACCAAGTGATTCATAATCAAGTGGTTCCAAAAGTCCATCAGTATGGAGTTTCTTCATGCGCTTTACACCGATATGACGTAAACGGAAGTGCCACAAATAAGTTGCATTATCATTATCAACTCTGCATCTTTTGGCTTCAACATTATGAATATGTGTGTCACTACTATCGAGATTTAATATGAATAGACCATTCTTCAAGGGTGCATGACCATAAAAGATATTACTCATATAAATGGAACAACCATTATTCTCTGATTTAAATGAATAACCGTCTCGCATCAAACAAGATCCAGATATAATGTTCATGCTCAACGCTGGCACCAAATAACAATTATTTTGGTCTAATACTAATCCCGAAGGTAGATGTAGAGGTAGTGTGCCGACTGCGATCACATCGACTTTGGAACCATTTCCCACGCGTATCGTCAGCTCGTCCTTAGCCAATCTTCGCTTAATCCGTAGTCCCTGTTTCGAGTTGGAAATATTAGCAACAGAACCAGTATCAAATACCCAGGTGCTACTGCGAGCATTAGTAAGGTACACATCAATAACATGTATATCATATATACCTTTGTTCACCTTGCCATCCTTCTTATCCGCCAAATACTTGGGGCAGTTCCGCTTGCAGTGACTAGTCTGCTTGCAATAGAAGAACTCAGTTTCAGGCTTAGGTCCAGATTTGGGTTTCTTCTCCTGAGCAGCAACTTGCTTGCTGTTCTTTTTGAAGTTCCCCTTCTTCTTCCCTTTGCCCTTTTTTCTTGAAACTAGTGGTCTTGTTGACCATCAACACTTGATGCTCCTTCTTGATTTCTACCTCCGCAGCTTTCAGCATTGCGAAGAGCTCGGAAATTGTCTTATTCATCCCTTGCATATTATAGTTCATCACGAAGCTCTTGTAGCTAGGTGGAAGTGATTGGAGAATTCTGTCAATGACGCAATCATCTGGAAGATTAACTCCCAATTGAATCAAGTGATTATTATACCCAGACATTTTAAGTATATGCTCACTGACAGAACTGTTCTCCTCCATCTTGCAGCTATAGAACTTATTGGAGACTTCATATCTCTTAATCTGGGCATTTGCTTGAAATATTAACTTCAACTCCTGGAACATCTCATATGCTCCATGACGTTCAAAACGTCATTGAAGTCCCGATTCTAAGCCGTAAAGCATGGCACACTGAACTATCGAGTAGTCATCAGCTTTGCTCTACCAGACGTTCATAACATATGGTGTTGCTCCAGTAGCAGGCCTGGCACCCAGCGGTGCTTCCAGGACGTAATTCTTCTGTGCAGCAATGAGGATAATCCTCAAGTTACGGACCCAGTCCATGTAATTGCTACCATCATCTTTCAACTTTGCTTTCTCAAGGAACGCATTAAAATTCAATGGAACAATAGCACGAACCATCTATCTACAATCAAACATAAACAAGCAAGATACTATCAGGTACTAAGTTCATGATAAATTTAAGTTCAATTAATCATATTACTAAAGAACTCCCACTTAGATAGACATCCCTCTAATCCTCTAAGTGATCACGTGATCCAAATCAACTAAACCATGTCCGATCATCACGTGAGATGGAGTAGTTTCATTGGTGAACATCACTATGTTGATCATATCTACTATATGATTCACGCTCGACCTTTCGGTCTCCGTGTTCCGAGGCCATATCTGTATATGCTTGGCTTGTCAAGTATAACCTGAGTATTCCACGTGTGCAACTGTTTTGCACCCGTTGTATTTGAACGTAGAGCCTATCACACCCGATCATCATGTGGTGTCTCAGCACGAAGAACTTTCGCAACGGTGCATACTCAGGGAGAACACTTCTTTATAATTAGTGAGAGATCATCTTAAAATGCTACCGTCAATCAAAGCAAGATAAGATGCATAAAAGATAAACATCACATGCAAGCAATATAAGTGATATGATATGGCCATCATCATCCTATGCTTGCGATCTCCATCTTCGAAGCACCGTCATGATCACCATCGTCACCGGCGCGACACCTTGATCTCCATCGTAGCATCGTTGTCGTCTCGCCAATCTTATGCTTCTACGACTATCGCTACCGCTTAGTGATAAAGTAAAGCATTACAGGGCAATTGCATTGCATAAAATAAAGCGACAACCATATGGCTCCTGCCAGTTGCCGATAACTCGGTTACAAAACATGATCATCTCATACAATAAAATTTAGTATCATGTCTTGACCATATCACATCACAACATGCCCTGCAAAAACAAGTTATACGTCCTCTACTTTGTTTGTTGCAAGTTTTACGGGGCTGCTACGGGCTTAAGCAAGAACCAATCTTACCTACGCATGAAAAACCACAACGATAGTTTGTCAAGTTGGTGCTGTTTTAACCTTCGCAAGGACCGGGCGTAGCCACACTCGGTTCAACTAAAGTTGGAGAAACTGACACCCGCCAGCCACCTGTGTGCAAAGCACATCGGTAGAACCAGTCTCGCGTAAGCGTACGCGTAATGTCGGTCTGGGCCGCTTCATCCAACAATACCGCCGAACCAAAGTATGACATGCTGGTAAGCAGTATGACTTATATCTCCCACAACTCACTTGTGTTCTACTCGTGCACAACATCAACACATAAAACCAGGCTCGGATGCCACTGTTGGAAAACGTAGTAATTTCAAAAAAATTCCTACGCACACGCAAGATCATGGTGACAATGCGGTTGATGTAGTCATACGTCTTCACGGCCCGACCGATCAAGCACCGAAACTACGGCACCTCCGAGTTTTAGCACACGTTCATCTCGATGACGATCCCCGGACTCCGATCCAGCAAAGTGTCGGGGAAGAGTTCCATCAGCACGACAGCGTGGTGATGATCTTGATGTTCTACCGTCGCATGGCTTCGCCTAAGCACCGCTACAATATTATCGAGGAGTATGGTGGAGGGGGCACCACACACGGCTAAGAAAGTGATCACGAGGATCAACTTGTGTGTCTAGAGGTGCCCCCCTACCCCCGTATATAAAGGAGCAAGGGGGGGTGCGGCCGGCCCTAGGAGGAGGCGCGCCGGAGGAGTCCTACTCCTACCGGGAGTGGGACTCCCCCCTTTCCTTAGTTGGATTAGGACTTGGGGGGGAAGGAGGAGAGGGGGGAAAGGAAAGGGGGGGTGCCGCCCCCCTCCTTGTCCAATTCGGACTTGGGGGGGAGGGGCGCGCGGCAGCCCCTAGGCCTCCTCTCCTCTTCCTCCACTAGGCCCATTAAGGCCCATTAGGTTACCGGGGGGTTCCGGTAACCCCCCGGTACTCCGGTAAAATGCCGATTTCACCCGGAACACTTCCGATGTCCAAACATAGGCTTCCAATGTATCAATCCTCATGTCTCGACCATTTTGAGACTCCTCGTCATGTCCGTGATCACATCCGGGACTCCGAAAAAACTTTGGTACATCAAAATATATAAACTCATAATGAAACTGTCATCGTAACGTTAAGCGTGCGGACCCTACGGGTTCGAGAACAATGTAGACATGACCGACACACGTCTCCGGTCAATAACCAATAGCGGAACCTGGATGCTCATATTGGCTGCTACATATTCTATGAAGATCTTTATCGGTCAGACCGCATAACAACATACGTTGTTCCCTTTGTCATCGGTATGTTACTTGCCCAAGATTCGATCGTTGGTATCTTAATACCTAGTTCAATCTCGTTACCGGCAAGTCTCTTTACTCGTTCCGTAATACATCATCTCACAACTAACTCATGAGTTGCAATGCTTGCAAGGCTTATGTGATGTGCATTACCGAGAGGGCCCAGAGATACCTCTCCAACAATCGGAGTGACAAATCCTAATCTCGAAATACGCCAACCCAACATGTACCTTTGGAGACACCTGTAGAGCTCCTTTATAATCACCCAGTTATGTTGTGACGTTTGGTAGCACACAAAGTGTTCCTCCGGCAAACGGGAGTTGCATAATCTCATAGTCATAGGAACATGTATAAGTCATGAAGAAAGCAATAGCAACATACTAAACGATCGGGTGCTAAGCTAATGGAATGGGTCATGTCAATCACATCGTTCTACTAATGATGTGATCCCGTTAATCAAATGACAACACATGTCAATGGTTAGGAAACATAACCATCTTCGATTAACAAGCTAGTCAAGTAGAGGCATACTAGTGACGTTTAGTTTGTCTATGTATTCACACAAGTATTATGTTTCCGGTTAATACAATTCTAGCATGAATAATAAACATTTATCATGATATAAGGAAATAAATAATAACTTTATTATTGCCTCTAGGGCATATTTCCTTCAGTTACCAGGCATGCCACCAGATCGAGACATCGAGTTTTTGATAGAGCTATTGCCAGGTACCGGGCCAATATCAAAGAGACCCTACCGGACGCCCGCAAATGATCTGGAGGAGATTAAGAAGCAGATAAAGGAGTTATTGGAGAAAGTTTACATCCAACGGAGTTCATTACCATGGGGAGCCCAAGTGTTTTTGGTTGAGAAGAAGGATAAGTCTCTAAGGATGGTTGTTGATTATCGTGCATTGAATGAGGTAACGATCAAGAACAAATACCCACTGCCGATGATCAATGATTTGTTTGACCAGTTGCAAGGAGCTAAGGTGTTCTCGAAGATCGATTTTCGATTAGGATATCATCAGCTGAAGATCTGGGAAAAGGATATACCTAAAACCGCATTTACCACAAGGTACGGGTTATATGACTATACTGTCATGTCATTTGGACTGACTAACGCCCCACCTATTTCATGAGCATGATGAACAAGGTGTTCATGGATTATTTGGATAAGTTTGTTGTGGTGTTCATTGATGATATAATGGTATACTCGAAGAATGAAGAGGAGCACAAAGAACATTTGTGTTTAGTTCTCGAGAAACTCAGGGAACATCAGTTGTATGCCAAGTTCAACAAATGTGAGTTTTGGTTGAAAGAAGTTGGATTCCTTGGACATGTTATATCAGGAGAAGGTATAGCCATAGACCCCACCAATGTACAATCAGTCACTGAATGGTTGGCACCAACTTCAGTTAGCGAGATCCACAGTTTTCTTGGACTCGCAGGATACTACCGGAGATTTATTGAGAATTTTTCCAAGATTGCGAAGCTAATGACAGAGCTATTGAAGAAGGATATCAAATTTAAATGGACAGAAGAATGTGAAGCGAGTTTTCAAAAGTTAAAGAAACGTCTGACTAGAGCCCCAGTACTAATTCTGCCGGACATACGCAAGGATTTCCATGTGTATTGTGACGCCTCTCGCTTAGAACTTGGAGGAGTACTAATGCAGGATGGAAGAGTTGTTTCGTATGCCTCGCGACAACTGAAACAACATGAGTTAAATTATGCCACGCATGACTTAGAGTTGGCTACCGTAGTGCATGCGTTGAAGACTTGGAGACACTATCTTATTGGAAACTATTGCGATGTATACACTAACCATAAGAGTTTGAAGTACATTTTCACAAATAAGGAGCTGAACCTTAGGCAGAGGAGATGGTTGGAGCTTATAAAGGATTATGACATGAAGCTTCACTATCATCCAGGCAAGGCCAACGTTGTAGCAGACGCTTTGAGCAGGAAGAGTTATGCCAACACACGATAAGCGCACGATTGCCAAAGGAGTTGGCAGAGGATCTCAGGGAACTTTGATTGGAGATTGTCCCTAGAGGTTTTGTTTCAACAATGGAAGTTCAGTCTACATTGTTAGGAAAGATTCGAGAAGCTCAGAAGGGTGACAAAGAGATCGCCGAGATAAAAGAGAAAATGAGCAAGGGAAAGGCCAAAGGTTTTCGTGAGGATGAACATGACACCTTGTGGTTTGAGGACCGTGTTTATGTGCCCGATAACACAGAGATCAGGAAGTTAATATTTCAGGAGGCTCATGACTCACCATACTCGATACACCCCGGAAACACCAAGATGTATGTGGATTTAAAGGAACGTTTCTGGTGGACTGTTATGAAGAAGGATATTGCCGACTATGTAGCCGTATGTGATGTATGTCAGAGAGTGAAGGCTGAACATCAAAAGCCAGCCAGATTGTTACAACCTATGTCGATACCCGAATGGAAGTGGGATAATCTTGGCATGGATTTCATCACCGGATTGCCCAGGACCAAATCAGGATATGATTCTATATGGGTAGTAGTTGATCGCTTGACCAAATTAGCTCACTTTATCCCACTGAAAACTACCTATACAAGCGCCAAGTTGGCAAAGATATACATGACCAGGATCGTATGTTTGCATGGAGTTCCGAGAAAAATTGTATCAGATAGGGGAACCCAGTTTACCTCAAAGTTTTGGAATCAGTTGCATGAAACCTTGGGAATCAGACTGGAGTTTAGTACAACTTTTCACCTGCAAACCGATGGACAGACCGAGAGAGTCAACCAGATTCTGGAGGATATGCTGAGAGCTTGTGCACTAGATTATGGATCTAGTTGGGATGACAACTTGCCCTACGCAGAGTTCTCATACAACAACAGTTACTAGGCCAGTTTGAAGATGGCACCTTTCGAAGCTTTGTACGGAAGGAGGTGCAGGACACCGTTGTTGTGGGATGAAGTTGGAGACCGTCAGTTATTTGGACCAGATTTGATTAAGGAATCAGAAGAGAAGGTTAAAAAGATTAGAGATAGACTGAAGGTAGCTCAGTCCCGACAGAAGAGTTATGCAGATTCAAAACGCAAGGAGGTAATCTATGAAATCGGAGACAGAGTGTATCTTCGGGTATCACCACTCCGAGGAGTTAAGCATTTTGGAGTTAAGGGAAAGTTAGCGCCACGCTTTGTGGGACCATACAGAGTTTTGGAACATATGGGAGAAGTTTCTTATAAGTTGGAATTTCCCGAAGGATTGTCAGAAGTTCACGATGTGTTCCACGTTTCTCAGTTGAAGAAGTGACACGCAGAGATGGCCGACATTCCTCTAAGAGATACAGTACCGCTGTAAGCGATTCAGTTGGACAATGATTTGACCTATGAGGAGAAGCCAGTCAGGATCCTCAAGTTTTCCAGCCGAGTTACCCGCAGCAAGGTTATTAAGTTTTGCAAAGTTCAGTGGAGCCACCATACCGAGGACGAAGCCACCTGGGTACGAGAGGATGATCTTCGCAAAGACCACCCACACCTATTTTCTAGCCAACCCGAATCTCGAGGGTGAGATTCATCTTAAGGGGGGTAGGTTTCTAACATCCCAAATTTTCAATTTGGAATGTTATACATTAGATCATCATTGCATATCATATTTTATTGCATTTTTGTCTTGATCCTAGAAATTCTACGCAACTCAAGGACCTATGGAGAGAGTTGGGGATTTCATTATTTTCATATTTGAGTTTTCACGAATTTTGGAAAGAGGATTGTTTGATTTTAATTATTTTCTCTTCGACTATTTCTTTTATAAAAATAAAAGAGAGAGGGTAAAATGACTTCCTCAAAATAGAGAAATATCGAAGATTTAATATTAAAATCAAATAAGATTTTTATTCGGAGTTTTATCGCTATTTTATTTGAATTAGGAAAAATGTGCGTTTTTCAATATTGCATTTTAGGCCCAAATAAATGTTCACCTTGTCCGGCTTATTTTTAGAGGACGGGGAAATTTATTTCAGAATTTTTGGAGTCTGTTTAGTATTTCTTCTCTTTCTTTTTCTACACGTCAGAATTATTTTAAAAAAAGTTAAACCAACTTCGGGCCGTACCCGTCTAGGAGACCTTGGGCCGGCCCTCTTATAAGCCGCACCCGAGCCAGCCCAGCCTCACCTCGCCCCGAAACTCTAACCCTAGCCGCCCTCCGCTGCCGCCGCCGCGCTGGAGTCGCCGGACCCGACGGACACAAGGTAGCCGCCTCGGTTTTCATGAGAAAACCGTGTGGTTTTTTTGAAACCCTAGATCCGTTTTTTTATTATTAGACCTGGTTCGGTTTATTTTCGGTTTAGTTATTTAGCGAACGCCCGTTTTTACGTCTGTTTTAACGAACGGTTTTCACCATTTAACCGCAGATAGCGAACGTTCGTTCGTTAGCCTGTTCGTCAATTTTTCTTTTTCTCGGATTTTCCGCGATTATTTTCGATCGTGATTTCTGATCCGATTTTCGTTTTAGTATAACTTTTCGCTCGTTTATCGGAATCAGGCAATTCAAGCGCCTAGATTTTCGTCTCGAAACTCTCTTTCTGTTTACCAAGTTGAACAAGATTTTGATACAGTAAAATTTGACATTAGTTCAGATTAGTAATCGGATCTTGTTTCTTTCGCAGTTTGAGTTTCGTTGCTCCGTTTGATTTGATTCTTTTTGCAAACCGGAGTTCTTAAGTTGAACTTTCTGGTTAGATCTCTTATTTGAGTTTTACTCGTGAGCTTGTTTGATTACTTATTTTGTATCCTTGTTTGATTGCGATAGAGTACCCGGAGTGCGAAGCGTGCTACATCGAGTCTCTAGGTTTTGCGGATCATCAGCAAGGCAAGTAACACTTTGATCATATCCCTTTATCACCCAGTTTTTATGCATTAGTTTTAACCCTCAAACATTGCATGATTAGGACTTGATAAAATGTGGGATTGGGAAGTAGTTGATGAGGTAGAACCTATTGCCCTGTTATTAAAACCCTTGGGAGTTACTTCTATGTATTGCTTATATTTCTATGCTGTGCTCGTAGAAGTGGATTGGGTTTGAGTGAAACCATGAAATATGTAAGATTGTTAATTAATGGTTCAACTTAAGGTGGCAACTTTAATACACATCTGGGTGGATTGCTTGTCGGGCACCTGGAGAATCCAGTGTTGTCCTAGGATATCCCGGAGTACCCGTGTGATAATCCTAAGGTCCGCCACCCAGGCTCAAAGGGAACTGAGATATTTCATGCTAGAAACTTCCATGTGCAGCCACAAGCTATTATGGGCTCTAGCATAGTTGAGTAAGTTGTGTGAAGCTCTTGAAGAGGTAGTGTCGGTGTCAAAACCGGCAGATCCTGGGTAGGGGGTCCCGAATAGTGCGTCTAGGCGGATGGTAACAGGAGGCAGGGGACACGATGTTTTACCCAGGTTCGGGCCCTCTTGATGGAGGTAAAACCCTACGTCCTGCTTGATTAATATTGATGATATGGGTAGTACAAGAGTAGATCTACCACGAGATCAAGGAGGCTAACACTACTAGGAAAAGGACTACTAATGGCGCACCAGTTTTGCCTACTAATGGCGCATCACTGGTGCGCCATTAGTAGCACGCCACTAGTAATTTTTACTAATGGCGCACCACTGGTGCGCCATTAGTATCTGGTATACTAATGGCGCACCATCCAGTGCGCCATTAGTATATAACACCATGCACCATTAGTGTGCCTCCCAGGGGCCATATTTAACCATGTGCTTTGGCACACTAATGGCGCACTACGGATGGATGCGCCATTAGTATACTTGGCATACTAATGGCGCACTCTGTAGTGATGCGCCATTAGTATGAATATTAGGTTTTTTTTTTACTTTTCTGATTTTTGCACATGTTACAAAATATATTATTTGACAGAATATAGACAGTAGCACACAACAATAGCAGATTCATCGAATACAATAGAAGATTAGTCTCCGAATACAATTCATCATATTAGTCTCTGAATTCAAAAGACCGAACAAAGATAAAACATTACAAGTCTCGAGACCGCGAGTATCGAGTTTGTAGGAAGTAATACTAATCCTAACAAGTCCTACTAATCATCATCATACAACTTCTACTCGTTATTCATAACAAGTCATACGATCATCATCATAGTCATCGAACCAACCCTACTTAATTGTTCTTAGCACATGATCATCAGTATTAGGCAGGACCTAAATACCCTATTTAAGCTAAAATAGCATAAAACAATATAGACCCTGACTCTCCATTATGGAGAATGGAGAACATCCTGTCTCCAATTCTTACGCTTTGCTTCCTTTTGCTTCCAAGAAGCTCCTTACGACTGTCCATACATTTTTTCCATCCTTTGATTTTCATGTCTCCACTTCTTTTAGAAATCTCGTATGGACAGTTGAGATTCGTATGACGACCTGGCTGTATGTTCAAAACATTAACACTACCTTTCTGATACATCATATGAGGCACACAATTCTCTGGGATTATCTGTTGAAAAACATAGTAATAACTTCATAGTTAGCAACGATGTACTAGTTTTAGAAGTATGCAAAAGATGCACGGATGTCGTAATAGTAAAAATCTTACCAGGGTATCTCCATGGTAGTTACCGTAGTTGAACACATGCACTAGTGGCATGTATTTACCATAATGTTGAGGAGTTTGTTTGTGGAGTTGAGGAGTTGCACTAGACGCACGTATTTCTCAATGTTAGTACAAAATCCGACCAGATGATTTTTCTCCTTGTAAGTTGTTAATTCGGAGCCATCGGTGTAGTGGGTTTTGTCTACCATCTCCCGCACATTCTTTGAACAATAAAAATAAGCTGTCAATGGAAATAAGCTGTCAACTATTTTGAAATAAACAATATAAATTAGCTAATAACTATGTTTGAGAAACTCACATAGCGGTAGAACTAGAGGAGTATCAACAAGGACCCAAATGTCCATATTGTCTTGGTTGATGTCAGGATTACCAAGATCCATGGTGATAAGCATACCCTCATCAAAACCATACATCTTACAAAATGCTTCCCAATTTTTGCAACCAAAATGGGTTACGCTCTCAGAATTATATAGATTTACTTCAAAGTCCACATCATGATGAGTCCTTAGGTGAATTTTCTTTGTTTCAAAAATTTCATGGTCTACACAATCCATCCTCTCCAAGACATAGCGTCTTGCATGGCATGGGATAAGCTATACTCGAATTGTAAAAGATGAAAGTTACACGTTGAAATAGTTGAAGTCATGCTTAATTATGAAAATAACACTTGTCGTTGTTGTGTACCGTTTCAACTTCGAAGGTCTCCTCGAGCTTAATGCTGAAGCGCCGATCATCGTCCAGGTGAGGCATGTCGCACAGACCTCGATTGTCGTGGCACCAGTCGCACTCCGCCGGGAGACTTTCGCCGTCCCTTTCGTCGCCCGATGATGATGACGACATATCCTACATTCAGAATTCAAAACTACATCATTTAGGGTTTGTCAACACCGAGGCATCCTAAAAGCTAAGCTTTTATCTTTTAGGGTTTGTCGACGCTGAGGCACCCTAAAAGCCTAAGCTTTCATCATTTAGGTTCTTATCGACACCGAGGCACCCTAAAAGCCAAGGTTTCATCATTTAGGGTTTGTCGACGTCGAGGCACCCTAAAAGCCTAAGCTTTCATCATTTAGGTTTTGTCGACGCCGAGGCACCCTAAAAGCCTAAGCGTACATCATTTAGGTTCTCATCGACACCGAGGCACCCTATAGAAGCGAAGTTAACTTTTCATCATTTAGGGTTTATCGATGCCGAGGCACCCTAGGTTGGGCCTAATCACTTGGCACTATTCACTTGGCTCTATTGCCACCTATGTTGGGTTTATCATCTAGGGTTTATCGATGCTAACGAGAATTCTAAGTTGGGCCTAATCACTTGGCTCTATTGCCACCTATGGTTTAATGCAGCAAAAATGGCGGGGCAGTTGATCCTACTTAATTAAGTACTAAGATACCCCGGCCCATGCATTAGTAGCAAGTACCCCATATGTCCGATTTTTAGCAAAGTCATGCTAAAATTCACGGAAAATTTCAGCATGACCTTTGCTGAAAATAAGACATATGGAGTACCCGAATTTTCCGGAACGGAAGTTAATCGACATTCCGGCAAATTCAAGGGCCTCTCGGGGTACCTGCAAAATCATCACGACACGATGGTCGGAGACAAAACCCAGAAAACTAGCACCACAATGTGCCTCTACTTTCATATGGATGAAAAGGCCACAGACCATATGGTCCTCTGCTTTCATATGGACAAAAATCAGCTCAACTTATGTGAGCTTCCATTCCAGATCTAATAGGTCACCCAACAAAAAATCATGAATAGTTTAAGCTGAAAAAAAATCATGGATTGCTGTTAACTGAAAATTAGTGAAAGAAACTGTTGCTGATCATGGATTACTGTTAATTAAAAATAGAGCATCTGGCTTGTCTTATCATGTTCACTAAGTCCACAAAAATGAATAGGTTCAGTAAACTTGAAGTACTCAACACTAAACATGGTTCAGAGCTCACTACACTACACTACATCGTGCAATGGTTCAGACCTCACTACACTAGAACAAGCTCACTACACTACAATACACTACACATGCTTAAACTCTGAACATAAACAAACACCAGCAATGCAATATGTAAACTACCTCTGTTTCTAGGAAACAAGAGTTATCATCAATGCTTTTGAGTTTATTAAGTACCTTCAGTTCTGAGTTTTAAATGTCAAAAGAGCTTCACAGAATCTTGAATCCTCCAAATCACTCTTAACAGTTCTGCATTGCACAAAGGCAGCAATGAGCCAATGATATCAGTAGCAATAATAGGTGCTTACATTCTCATAACGTCAGTATTAGTTAACCAAAATTCAACCTACAGAGTTCTCGTACAGTGAGTAACTCCCAATTCTTTTAATAGAAGCACAATTAACAACATAACTAGGGAGTCTAGGACAATGCCACCAGATAGAATTTGAAGGAAAAACGTTCTTCCAGAACCTTCAAGCCACAATCATACATAGAGTGGCTGATCATATAAGCTATATTTAAATAAACATCAACTAAACTTGATGACAAGAAAAACTACAATCACATTGATACAAACTAAAGCATATAGCAATAGTAAATTGCTGCTCCATATAGCAATAGTAATGTACCTAATCAACATTGTAGACCATCCTGTTACAAACTTGTTCTGATCCTGCAAATTAATGGGGAGGAAGAACTAGGGAGGGAGGGAATGGTAATGGTTCAGAGAAGAACAATAGTAATGCTCCATATAGCAATAGTAATGCTCCATATGTTCTGATCCATATAGCAAGAAGAACTAGGGAGGGAGGGAACGGGGAGGAATGGTGGAGAGGGAGGAAGGAGGAGAGGTACCTGGGCGGGCGTGGCCAGTCGCCGAAGGGGTCGGGGTCGGCGGCGGCGTCGAAGGGGTGGCTCGAGGGTGTCCGAGCTCGTCCGGGTCCTCGTAGTCGAAGAGGAAGACGACGGCGGTCCTCCTGGGCGCCTCGGTTGGTCGTGGGGAGGCCGGTGGCCACGTGCTTCGCGGGTCGGGGGGCGCGGGGGCGGCGGCGCGGGAGAGGGAAGGAGGTATCGGGCGAAGGGCCGGGTATCCAGCTATAGAGGGGGGAATGTTAGTAATGGCGCACCATCAAGGGGTGCGCCATAAAAACACTCATAGCAATGGCGCACCATTCTCTGGTGCGCCATTAGTAACTTTTTTTCTGATAGCAATGGCGCACCCTCCTCTGGTGCGCCATTAGTAACTTCTTGTTTTCATTATTTCTTGTTGCATCTAATAATTTGTTTTTTTTATCAAATTTGTTATTTTCATGAGGACTAGAACAAAATATATCATCAATTTTTTTTAATATCATCAAATTTGTTTTTTATTTTTAATTGAAAATATCATCAAATTTGTTATTTGAAAATATCATCAAATTTGTTATTTGAAAATATTATCAAAAAGCGGGGGAGGGTGCGGGGTGTCGGCGGCCGCGGTGGAGCGGGCCGGGGGAGGGTGCAGGGGGTCGGCGGCGGCGGTGGAGCGGGGGAGGGTGCGGGGGGTCGGCGGCGGCGGTGGAGCGGGGGAGGGTGCAGTGGGTCGTCGGCGGCGGTGGAGCGGGGGAGGGTGCGGGGGGTCGGCGGCGGCGGCGTGGGTCGGGGCAGCGGGGGGAATTAGCTAGGGGGCGAGGGAGAGGGATGAAGGGGATCTGGCGAGAGGGAGGGAATTAGCTAGGGGGACTCTTACTAATGGCGCACCAACGGTCGGTGCGCCATTAGTTATCTTTTTTTACATAGCAATGGCGCACCGGGCAGAGGTGCGCCATTAGTAATCTTTTTTTTACATAGCAATGGCGCACCAGGCAGAGGTGCGCCATTAGTAATCATTTTTTATATATAGTAATGGCGCACCAGCCAAAGGTGCGCCATAAGTAAAAAAATTTGTTGCATGTAATAACTTTTTAGAAAATGAATATGAATATGAAACAGTAATATTTTTTTATAAAAACATTAATAATTGTTGTTTAACAACAATTGTAGTCTACACTTTTTTTTATTATTTTTTTAAAAATGAAGAGGGGAGAGGAGGCGCGGGTGGGAT
This sequence comes from Triticum urartu, assembly GCF_056163025.1. NCBI lineage: Eukaryota > Viridiplantae > Streptophyta > Magnoliopsida > Poales > Poaceae > Triticum > Triticum urartu. The sequence goes on along the minus strand of NC_141878.1, from coordinate 98,816,097 downwards.
CGAGATCGAGATGGAGGGGGAATCGAGATCGAGATGGAGGGGGATCGAGATCGAGTGTCCTCATGAATATTCAATATTTTATCATATTGAATATGAAAAAATATCATCAAATTTGAAAAAATATTCATGAATTCAAAAAGTGCCCATGAAATTTAAAAATATTCATGATATCAAAAAGTGCCCATGATATTTAAAAATATTCATGATATCAAAATATATACTAATGGCGCACTTCTACATGGTGCACCATTAGTAGTTTAAACTAGTAATGGCGCACTGTGAGGCGGTGCGCCATTAGTAGTTTTGCAAAAAAAAGAATAAAAAAATTCAGTACTGGCGCACTCCTTGTCTGGTGCGCCATTACTAGTTAGAACTAGTAATGGCGCACTTCGGTAGGATGCGCCATTAGTATGTATGTAAAAATGAAAAAAAAATTATCACTAGTGGTGCACCTGTTTTCTTGTGCGCCGTTAGTGTCTTCCACACTAATGGCGCATCACAAACTGGTGCGCCATTAGTATATAGTAGTGGCGCACTGCCTCCCTGGTGCGCCATTAGTGTCAATCCTATCTATAGCCCTTTTCCTAGTAGTGTAACCCTAGAAGCTAGCCTATGGTATGATTGTTGTTTCTACGGACTAAAACCCTCCGGTTTATATAGACACCGGAGAGGGCTAGGGTTACACAGAGTCGGTTACAATGGTAGGAGATCTACATATCCGTATCGCCAAGCTTGCCTTCCACGCCAAGGAAAGTCCCTTCCGGACACGGGACAAAGTCTTCAATCTTGTATCTTCATAGTCTAGGAGTCCGGCCGAAGGTATAGTCCGGCTATCCGGACACCCCCTAATCCAGGACTCCCTCTATAGCCCCTGAACCAGGCTTCAATGACGACGAGTCTGGCGCGCAGATTGTCTTCGGCATTGCAAGGCGGGTTCTCCTCCAAATTCCGTGTACCTGTTGAATAATGTCCGGTTTCTTGTAAATGTGGCGCTCCTTGGCTTCTACGCCCAATAATGGCCGTCTTCCACGTGTCAAACGAATACGAAAAGTCAGCGTGTTTTTATATTTACACCCCTAGCCACGTGAATGAGCCGCCTATTTAAGGGGACGAGGATTTAGATCCAAACCACACCTTCTCCCCTCCGCGAGTATTCATCAGAGCGTATCCGACAGAGGTCCGTTCTATCATGGTCGGCCGCCGCTTCCAGCCCTCATCCTGGAGATTGGGAGAGATGCTCCATCCCTCACAGCGAGCTAGTGACGCTCCAGACCAAGGGATTTCTCCCCCCGGCCTATATGGTCCCGGTTCGAGCCGGACTTGCCACCTATAATGGCGGAGAGAAAGCGGAGAGCACCCCCAATCCCTCCAAAGGAGAGCGGGTATGCCTTGTCCCTTACTTAATAAGAGGGCTCGGATTTCCAATTCATCCGTTTCTCCGGGGGCTCCTGGAGTTCTATGGCCTCCAGCTGCACAACCTCACGCCTGCCTCCATATTGCATATCGCAGGCTTTCTAGCCCTTTGCGAGCTGTTTTTGGGCTGCGGGGCTCATTTCACGCTGTGGAAAAGGCTATTCTGCCTTGTGCCCCGTTCTTAGAAGGCTGCGAGGCTCATTGCATATATCAAGTGGGCGGAGCCGAAGTGTGGTGCATTGCCGGGACCGGATATCTATCCGGAACCCCAAAGAAGGCGTCCGAGGACTGGCCTTCGGAATGGTTTTATATAGAGGACGTCCCGCTGCCGGATCCTGTCTGGATCGGCCTTCCTGAGTTCGGCAGTGCTCCCCTAAAGAAGCGCCTAAGCTGGCGTCCACGGAGCCCTCAGAGGGAAAGCGACAAGGACGTTCTTTACATGATGGGCCAGATAAGATTGTTAGCTCATTCCGGACTGACCATGATCGGGGTCATGGCCGCATGCATCATGCGAGGGGTGCAGCCGCTCCAGTATAGAGGCCACCCCATGTGGGACTTCAACGGGGAGGACGACGCCACCCGCTACGGCCGTAAGGGGCCAGATTCGGCTGCCGCTTTAATAAAGATCTTGTCCGCTTTGTACAAGAGAGAAGAGGAGGAATTTCTCCGCGTCAACCCACAGGGTGGATTTTCTATGTACAATCCCCCAAGTTGGGTAAGTGGACACTTTTACTTGCCCATCCGTTTTATATTCCCATCGTTAAATATTCAGTCTAACAACTTCAACACAGGAACTGCGCCAGGCTTTTAAAGAAATAAACAGCCCTCCTCCACAACCCGAGGATCCGGGACGGTCTCTCGACCCGGCCTCTCAAGAGGATCCGAACTTATCTGTGGAGCTGATTGATGGGGTGTTTCATCAATTGAGCAAGGACAACGCCTTGGTGGCCATTACGGCTGATTACCCAGGGCTACTCCCAGCCTCACAGGTAACTGAGACCGAAGTCCCAGCACTTTGAAAAGGGATCTATCCTCGGCTGTTTTCGATTGCCGTATGACAACCGTGTTTTGCAGGGGGAGGTCCTTGAGACGGGAGGCCGAGCCTGCGGCGACTAGCCAATGAGGGGCGGCAAGGCCCCACGGGCTGAAAAGAAGTGCGGTCCGGACTGAGACGCCGACGCAAAGGTATAGCGCGCCATCTTATTCCCAGGTGTTATTCCTTCAAGGCATATTAACGCTCGTGCTCTCTTCAGGATGAAGAGACCTCGCCGGACTATATCCGGAGAGGTTGCCAATCACGCCTCCACCAGCCAGGCTCCCAAGCCTGGTCCAGAAGCGGAGGCGAACATAAGGCGCGCACCGGATGCTCCTCCGACAGAGGATGCGGACAGGCTATCTGCCACCAATTCCGAGGTGGAGAGTGCCATGAACCACAGGCGTCGCCTGGCAGTTCTTCGCGACGCTTGTTTCTCCCAAGAGGCATTGGATGCCTTCAATTCGGGAGATGCGTACCTCCGTGCCGCTCAAAATGGTCTAGCCAGAGCCACGGAGCAATATGTAAAAGACATACGGGTAAGAAAAATTTGGTAATTATATATATACCAGTAGCCCCTGAGACTTGAAATAGTTAGAATAACTGATTTAAGGATCATTTGTTATGCAGGTTCTTGCAGAAAAGAATACCCTACTGTCCCAGGAGCTGGAAGAGTGCAAAGCCCAACTTGAGGCCGCACTAGCTGCGGCAGGGGAGCCCAAGGAGACCCCCTCTGGTAATATACACTTCGAAAGATAAGTATTTTGCGATGTGCGGCGTGGGTGCAAATCTGACAAATGAAATTGCAGATGGCGCCGGATTAAATCCGGAAAAGCAACAACTCCTACGCCAGCTGAAGGCTGGTGAGAGTGTGCTGACAAAGGTGAGGCGGGAGAAGAACGATCTCCAAGATGCCAACACCAAGCTGGGCGTTGAACTGAAGGATGTTTGTGCCCAGCTGTTGGACTCCGTTAAGGAGAATCAGTGGCTTCGACGTGGCATATTTAGTAAGTGCTTAAACGAACTTTGGAAAAAGAGTTCGGCTAGGAACTTTGGAAACAGAGTAATGTCTATAGGTATGCTAACAGGCCGTCCTGCAGAGGAAATGCCCGGTTCTACGGGTGACCTTCTTCCCGAGCTCTCACAACTGCACGAGCGAGTTCGGCAGGTGATGCAAGGCGTCGCCCAGGCCTTGTGGCCATCCGTCTCCATGCCCGAAGGCCTTGGAGAGCTTGTAGAGAAGCTGAAGGGAGCATGGCGGCGCTTCCGATTGTGGAAGATGTCGGCCTGCCGTCAAGGCGCCAGGGAGGCCTGGGCCATGGTGAAGACGCGGTACACGAAGGCTGACCCAAACCACATGGCCGAGGACGAACCCGTGGGCCCCGATGGGAAGGAGATCCCTGTGAGCTTAGTATACGGCCAAGTAGAATTGGCCACAAAGTATTCCCAACAGGACTGTAAGCTAGACAGCCTGTTAGATGGTATTGAAGAGGAATACAATCAGTCAGATTGACGATGTAATTTTAATTGACATGTATAATGCCTTCTAGCCGGATTGTAGATCGTTTGTCATGGCCGACCTTTTCGCTTCAACCTCGGGACCTGACGGTTCGGAGTGTGTCCGAATACCCTCGCGGTTATATAAGAACCGGGGTATGCATGGAGACCAGGCATTGGGGTCATTAGTGCTTGAACAGGCAAGTGCCCAACTAGTTATTTTATATAACATGGTTAGTAAGAAACATCTTCTAGGGAGAATAGTTACATTAGGGGTTCCTTTCCCTGGGAGGCATGCCCTAAAGTGCATGTCCATTCTGCGAAAAGAGACGCAGGAAAAACATCTGGGGGCCTATAGATAAATAAGTGAAAAAAAGATCATCTTTAGTTCACCGACCGAATATTCCCTTAAGAACGCTAGCTTTCGGCTTCACCCAGTCTGAGGTACAGATCCGGCTGACCCGGCAGTAACAATCATAGAGGTGCTCCCTTTACCACCTAGCCGAAAAATCGGGAACGTAGGGGTAAGCACAGGAGCCAGGCAACCCAGCTTGTCCAATACTTAAGTCATATCGATGCATATAATGGTGAATAAAAGGTACATGCAGAAGTGTGACACATGTGTTGGGCATGAAGCCCGTATAAATAAGCTTCTGTTTAAAGAAGCCCCCAGGTTTAATGAGCGCGGATAGCGCGTCACTTTATGAGCCTTTAAAGGCTACAAGAGAGAGAGAGAGAGAGGGGGGGAGAAGGAGAGAAATGTAAGACATAAAGTATATAAAAAATGGACAGAGGAAGGAGACGAACACAGAGTCCGGCGCTAGGCATAGAATCTTCGGAGACGGGCTGCGTTCCATGGGTTCGGCTCGAGTCGGTTATCCGATGCATCTCGCAGGCGGTACGCTCCACCAGTCAGGACTTGATCAATTATGAAGGGACCTTCCCACTTGGGCTTGAGCTTGTCCTTTTTCTTGTCCGGCAGGCGTAGAACTAATTCGTGAACGTTGTAAGTTTTGGCCCGTACTTCTCTGCTTTGGTATCTTCGAGCCTGCTGTTGATAGAATGCGGAATGGGCTTTTGCCACGTCATGCTCTTCCTCCAAGGCGTCCAAACTGTCCTGCCGATCGAGCTCGGCTTCTCTTTCTTCGTACATGCGCACTCGAGGTGATTCATGAATTATGTCGCAGGGCAAAACTACCTCTGCGCCGTACACCATGAAGAATGGTGTGTATCCGGTGGTGCGATTCGGCATGGTCCGCAGCCCCCAGAGTACGGAGTCGAGCTCCTCTACCCAGTGCGTATTAGATTCCTTAAGGGACGGCACTAATCTGGGTTTGATGCCGCTCATGATAAGACCATTTGCACGTTCGACCTGGCCATTAGTTTGTGGGTGATAGATGGAAGCATAATCGAGCTTGATGCCCATGTTTTTGCACCAGAGTTTTACCTCACCGGCCGTAAAGTTCGTGCCGTTATCAGTGATGATGCTGCGGGGGACGCCGTAATGGTGTACAACCCCGGATATAAAGTCTATCACCGGTCCGGATTCGGCCGTCTTAACAGGCTTGGCTTCTATCCATTTGGTGAACTTATCCACCATGACCAGTAAGTATTTTTTCTTGTGGGTTCCGCCTTTAAGGGGTCCAACCATGTCAAGCCCCTAGACCGCGAAGGGCCAAGTGATGGGGATAGTTTGGAGGGCGGTGGGTGGCATATGGCTTTGGTTTGCAAAAAGCTGGCAACCGACGCATCATTGGACTAAGTCCTGGGCGTCTGCCCGGGCTGTCGGCCAATAAAAGCCTGTACGGAAGGCCTTGCTTGCAAGGGACCGAGCTGCAGCGTGATGAGCGCCGAGTCCGGCATGAATTTCAGCTAGGAGGTTCCGCCCTTCCTCTTCGGAGACGCACCTTTGAAGGACTCTGGTAGTGCTTTTCTTATAAAGCTCTCCCTCATGGACTTTATAGGCTTTAGATCGCCGCACTATGCAGCGTGCCTCATTTTGGTCCTCGGGGAGTTCCTGCCTAGTAAGGTAGGCGAGCAATGGTTCTGTCCACGGGGCGATGACGGCCATTATTACGTGGGCTGAAGGTGTTATTTCATTGGCAGAGCCTCCAATTATGTTAGAGTGTTCGGTGTCAGGCAGTGCGGTTGGGCCCGGGCTGTTATTGCCGGGTTCCCCTTCCCATACTACGGATGGCTTGAACAGCCTTTACAAGAAGATGTTGGGGGGGACTACATCACGTTTTGCGCCGATGCGTGCCAGCACATCTGCTGCCTGATTATTTTCCCGGGCTATATGGTGAAATTTGAGCCCTTCGAACCGAGCTGACATTTTTAGGACGACGTTGCGATAAGCTGCCATTTTTGGATCCTTGGCATCAAAGTCTCCATTTATTTGGGATATTGCGAGGTTCGAGTCCCCGCGCACCTCTAGGCGTTGAATGCCCATGGATACTGCCATCCGGAGACCATGTAAAAGGTCCTCATATTCGGCTGCATTGTTGGAGTCTGTGTACATTATCTGGAGTACGTATTGAACTGTGTCTCCTGTGGGGGACGTCAAAACGACGCCAGCCTCTAGACCGGCCAATATTTTGGAGCCGTCGAAGTGCATGACCCAGTTTGAATATGAGCCATACTCTTTAGGGAGTTCGGCCTCCGTCCATTCTGCGACGAAGTCGGCCAAAACTTGTGACTTGATAGCTCACCGTGGCTTGTAAGTTATGTCGAACGGGAGGAGCTCAATGGCCCTTTTTCAATCTGGCCCGTCGCGTCGCGGTTGTTTATAATATCGTTAAGTGGCACTTCCGAGGCTACTGTTATTGAACACTCTTGAAAGTAGTGTCGCAGCTTCCGGGATGCCATAAATATCGCGTACGCAATCTTCTGATAATGTGGGTACCGTGACTTGCACGGAGTAAGGACAGTGGACACATAGTAGACCGGCTTTTGAAGGGGGAATTTGTGTCCGTCCGTTTCTCGTTCGACGACGAGCACTGCGCTTACGACCTGATGGGTTGCTGCAATGTATAATAGCATTGGTTCGCCAATGTTTGGCACGGCCAGGACTGGGTTTGTTGCCAAGATGGCTTTTATTTCGTCGAGTCCGACCGTGGCTGCATCCGTCCACTCAAAGTGTTCGGTGCGCCGAAGGAGGCGGTAAAGGGGTAGGGCCTTTTCTCCCAAGCGGGAGATAAAGCGGCTTAGAGCCGCCACGCATCCGGTTAATTTTTGTATTTGTTTGAGGTCCTTCGGGATATCCAATTGTGATAGAGCTCAGATCTTGGCTGGATTTGCTTCAATTCCTCTACCGGATACAATGAAGCCCAAGAGCTTTCCGGCTGGAACGCCAAAAACGCATTTTTCCGGGTTGAGCTTGATGTCGTATGTTCGGAGGTTATCGGATGTTAGCCTCAAGTCGTCTACAAGAGATTCGACATGTCTTGTTTTAACGACCACATCATCTACGTATGCCTCCACTGTTTTGCCGATCTGGTTTGCTAGACATGTCTGAATCATGCGCTGATATGTTGCGCCGACGTTTTTGAGCCCGAAGGGCATTGTGTTGAAGCAGAATGGGCCATATGGTGTGATGAATGTCGTTGCGGCTTGGTCTGACTCTGCCATCTTTATTTGATGGTAGCCGGAGTATGCATCGAGGAAACACAATGAATCGTGTCCTGCGGTAGCGTCGATAATTTGATCGATGCGGGGGAGAGGGAAGGGATCCTTTGGGCAAGCCTTGTTAAGGTCTTTAAAATCAACGCACAGGCGCTAGGATTTGTCCTTCTTTGGTACCATCACCAGGTTTGCTAGGCAGTCTGGGTGTTTTATATCTTTGATGAATCCGGCCTCCAATAGCTTGGCTAGTTCCTCTCCCATGGCCTGTCTCTTAGGTTCGGAAAAACACCGAAGAGCCTGTTTGACTGGCTTGAATCCTTTTAGGATATTTAAGCTGTGTTCGGCCAGCCTACGTGGGATTCCTGGCATGTCCGAAGGGTGCGAGGCAAAAATGTCCCAGTTCTCTCGGAGGAACTCTCGTAGTGCGGCGTCTACATCAGGGTTTAACTGTGCCCCGATGGAAGCTGTTTTACTGGCGTCCGTTGGATGGACCTGGAATTTGTCTATTTCATCCGCCGGTTTAAAGGAGGTGGACTTGGATCTTTTGTCGAGTATCACATCGTCCCTATTCACCGTGGAGCACAGCGCAGTCAGTTCCTCAGCCGCTAGGGCTTCGGATAGCGCCTCGAGGGCCAGTGCGGCTGTCTTGTTTTCGGCGCGGAGTGCTATGTCCGGATCACTAGCGAGAGTGATGATTCCGTTAGGCCCGGGCATCTTGAGCTTCATGTACCCGTAATGGGGTATTGCTTGGAAGATTGTAAACGCTTCCCGCCCTAGCAGAGCGTGATATCTGCTACTGAACGGGGCCACTTGGAACATGACCTCTTCGGACCTGTAGTTATCCGGCGTGCCGAACACCACATCTAGTGTGATTTTTCCTGTACAGCGCGCCTCCCGACTGGGGATTATTCCTCTAAAGGTTGTGCTGCTTCGCTCAATGCGGTGCCAGTCTATTTCCATTTTGTGAAGGGTTTCCTCATAAATGAGGTTCAATCCGCTGCCACCATCCATGAGTACCTTGGTAAGACGAAAGCCGTCCACTATTGGACTGAGGACCAATGCGGCTGGTGCTCAGGCTGTTCGGAATTTAGGTTCATCACTGGCGTTAAAAGTAATAGCCGTGTCACTCCATGGGTTTATTGTTGCTACTTGGTAGACTTCGGCAAGGCTGCAGAGTGTTCTTTTTCCCATATTATTTAATGCGAAAGTCTCGAAGACTGTTAATACCGTACTGGTGTCTCTCGGGTGGCTTTCTGTGGCTTCTGGAATTAGAAGATCTTCGCCAATTTTTGCCACCTGCCGGAGTATCCAACATGCTCTAAGGCTGTGAGTTGGTGTGGCGCCCTCTGCACTATGAATTTTACAGGGTCCATTAAGCCATCCTTCCAGTACGGATCCGTGCCCTGTAGAGGGCTTTTGCTTTTTGGTATTGAACCCGGGTGTCTGGCAATGATGCACCCTTTTATTTCGGACTGGGTTTGTATTCAGGGCCGGATTGTCCCAAAATTTTATTTCGGTTTTCCACGCGCTTTCCATCGCATAATACTTTCGTACTATGGACGCCAAGTCAGCGAAGCGTGTAATATCACAGCGACTTATGGCATTGAGGATTCCCTTGTCCGTGCAATTATTGCAGAAGAATGAAATTGCGTCTTCCTTGCGGCTGTCCTTTATCCTGTTCATAACCAGGAGGAATCTGGCCCAGTAATGATGTACTGTTTCTTCGGGCTCTTGCCTAATTTGGGATAGATCGCTTATGTACGGGTGGGTGGGTGGAATCAAATCCGAAACCTCACCCAATCTGAGACCCAGGGGCCAAGGACTTTCCAAACTCGGAAGTTTGGATTCTTGGATGCTGTCCAATGAATCTAGCCCGTCGCCTGACTTTAAGTTCAGGTCTTGAGTGATGTCCTCCCCTCCGCGGGTATCCGGCTTGGAGGGATCGGCAATCCGGACATAACTAGTCCTTAAGATATATGAAGGGTCGCCGCACTGTCCCTCTACCACGGCAACGTGATGGGTGACCTGGGGAGAGTTAATCTCTCTCAGATCGGGTTTAGGCCCAATCTGGTTGTAATCCGTAGCGACTCCCAGGGCGGCGATGCGATCCAAGAGCTCGTTTAGGGAAGAGAGCTCCATTGGATCTAGCTGCTCGGCGAATTCCGAGCTGACGTGAAGATTGCTTTCGATGATGACCCGAGAGGTCATCGTCGGTGCAGCAGCCAAACAGGCGGTCATAAGGAAACCACCAAGCCGGAGAGTTTGGCCGACAGCCAAAGCCCCCTTAGCAACAGTGTCATCTTTAAAGACGGGATGAGGCATCCTTCCTGATGGCGACGACACAGAGGAACTCTCAATGAAAGCACCAATGTCGGTGTCAAAACCGGCGGATCTCGGGTAGGGGGTCCGGAACTGTGTGTCTAGGCGAATGGTAACAGGAGGCAGGGGACACGATGTTTTACCCAGGTTTGGGCCCTCTTGATGGAGGTAAAACCCTACGTCCTGCTTGATTAATATTGATGATATGGGTAGTACAAGAGTAGATCTACCACGAGATCAAGGAGGCTAAACCCTAGAAGCTAGCCTATGGTATGATTGTTGTTTCTACGAACTAAAACCCTCCGGTTTATATAGACACCGGAGAGGGCTAGGGTTACACAGAGTCGGTTACAATGGTAGGAGATCTACATATCCGTATCGCCAAGCTTGCCTTCCACGCGAAGGAAAGTCCCTTCCGGATACAGGACAAAGTCTTCAATCTTGTATCTTCATAGTCCAGGAGTCCGGCCGAAGGTATAGTCCGGCTATCTGGACATCCCCTAATCCAGGACTCCCTCAGGTAGACTAGCAGGTAGTGGGTTGTAGGTGGTATAGTCTATTCGGAGTAGAGAGTTAATGCTTCTGAAAGACTGTGTCTCGGTCATCTGTTTCTCAAACACCATGTAGTGCGAGAAATCCAACGGAGGAGGTCGAGTCTTGTGGGGAAAAGTGCGCAAACCTCTGCAGAGTGTACAAACTAATCATGGTTTGCCGTGTCCCCGGTTATGGACATCTTGCGTATCTATTACTTTGATTATCATATGTATCTCATCCCCGGTTATCGTATCTGTTGGGTTGATAATTACTTTTTAAATTGGGATTGAGTTGGAGGAACCTTCTCAATGATGTTTCAACTACCATGATAGTTAAACAAAATCTATTCCTTTGTTGTAGGGAAAAATTGGCTTTTCGCAAAAACTTTAACTGTAGAGCTTTCCACTAGCCAAATATGCATATAGTGATAGCATTATTTCTGTTCTTACTCTACCGTGTTATATTGCTAGCATATTCCATGTGCTGACCCGTTTTCGGGCTGCAGCGTATTATGTTGCAGACTTTTCCGATGAGGAGTAAGGTTTGTTAGGTCGTTGCCGTGCAGCTCAGCTATGCTGTTGGAGTTGATGGACTCACTTTGTCTTCCAAGCCTTCCGATGTTATCGTATTAGATGGCCTTAAGCCATATTTATTGTAATAAGTTCTTTATTGAGACATTCGATGTAATAAGTGTGTGATTGCTACTCTGTTATAAATCCTTCGAGTACTGTTTGTGTCAGCATTACCAATCCAGGGATGACACTGAAGCATAGAGACTTGACCGTTTGAGGTCGGGTCGCTACAAAAATGAAGGATGGTGAAGGTGTCGATGAAATGTACTCTAGGCTTTCTCTCATCACAAATGAGATTGCCGGCTTAGGAAGTGAAGAGATGACCGATAGATTCATCATCAAGAAGATCCTAAGATCCATGGATGGTAAATATGATACCGTCTGTACATTGATTCAAATGATGCCCAATTACAAAGATCTCAAGCCAACAGAAGTCATTGGAAGAATTGTTTCTCATGAGATGTCACTCAAGGATAAGGAAGAGCTTCACAACAAGTCAAGTGGTGCTTACAAAGCCTCATGTGATGCTCCCACATCATCAAGTGAGAAACAAACCTTCAATGAAGAATTGAGGCTAATGGTGAAGAACTTCAACAAGTTCTACAAGAGTAGAAGCAAGGAAAGAAGTTCCAAGTCAAGGTCCTACAATGAAAATAGATCTTCAAGTCATGAACGAAATTGCTACAATTGTGGAAGACCCGGACACTACTCCAATGAGTGTACGGCTCCCTACAAAAGAAGAGAAGATTCTCCCAAAAGGAAAAGTAGAAGAGAAGAATCACCACCAAGAGAGAGAAGGAGTAGAGATGACCGTTATGAATGAAGGAAATCATGGAGAAGCAAGGATTCAGGAAGGAAGGACAAATCATCAAGGAGCTACATGAAATGAAGACATCAAGCTCATGTTGGTGAATGGGTATCCGGCTCCGACTCCGACAATCACTCCGAGAGAAGTTATCACTCCAACTCCGAATATACTCAAGATGAAGGTGTTGCCGGTCTAGCACTTGTGTCAACCAACTCCTACGGCATATTTGACTAACCAAATGAAGGAATTGGAAGATGCTTCATGGCTAAAGGCCCAAAGGTATCACACTAGGAATATGTTTATTTCAATAGTGATGAAGATTATTTTCTAGGATATGATGATTTACTTGTTGACAACTCTAGTTATGAAAACTATGATGAACTTGCTATTAATCATGCTAATCAAGATAAAATGAATGACAATGATAAAAAGGAGATTAACCATCTAACTAAAGAACTAAACACTCTTAAGTTAGCTCATGAAACTACCTTGGAAAATCATCGAGAGCTTTTAAGGACTCACGAGAAGTTACGATTCGAAAAGCTCAACCTTGAGAAAGAGCATGGGTTCTTAAAAGCAATCAATGATGATCTTCGCAAGAAAAGTTCTTCTTACATTTCCAAGTGTTTACTCTTGTCTACTTACATGCCACGAGTTAAATCTAGCAATAAGAGTAAGAAAGATTCTTCATCTAGTAGTAACAATAATCATGTTAAATCCAATGTTGTTGCTTCTAGTAGTTCTCTTGATTCCACTAATGATTCTCTTAGCCAAGTTACACTTGAGCAAGAAAATAGCTTATTGAAGGGAATTATAGAGAAAGGTGTTTACAAGAGCCTTGCCGGAAGTAAGCAATTTGAGGAAATTGTACGCAAGCCAAGAAGACACCGGAAGAATCAAGGAATTGGTTTTGAATGAAAGTTCAATGCCAATGGAGTTGAGTGGGAAGAAGATCAATACCCCAAGACGAAGTTTGTTCCTCAACAAGAGAAGTATGATCCTACTTCTTTCCAAGGGACACAAGCTCAAGATGATCTTCCACCACAAGACCACAAGCTAAAAGGGAAGGACAAGCTTCAAGAGGAGATTGATGCATTTGAAGAAGCTCCCAAGGCCTTGGTCAAGTGGTTTCCCAAGACTACATCAAGTTCTACTACATCAAGTACGACTACAACTCCGAGGATTCCCTTCAAGATGATGTGGATCCCGAAGAAAAAGAACTAGAGAGTTCTTGAGGGTGACTCCGCCAAGATACTTCACTCATATATTTTGGCTAGGACATGTCCAAACAACTTCCACATCTTGCCCTAGTTCTAGGAGTCACAGACCCTCTTGTTGGTAAGACAGGGGACAAGGTAACCTAATGCTTTCGTGGACATCATTTTATGTGAACATCACTCTATGTCTATGGATATCCTTGTTTGTTCCTTGTGGGACTAACCCGTGTAGGTATTGAAAGTGCAACTCACTCCAATGGATTGCTCCGAATGATCTACATCAACATTGAGCATCTACATCTTCAAGACCTACATGCACTACAAAAAATACACTTCCGTGATGATACGTGTTTGTCACAGTAGGTCGCTTTTTTTGTCATGCATGTACATCCATGACAAATTTATGACAGAATCAAGATAGTCATACCTGTGCTGTTGTAGAAGTGTTTCGTGACATTACCAAAATTATCATCACGGAAGTGTCCACTTCCATGATGATAAATCGCGCGTCACAGAAGTGCTTTCGTCAAGGGTGACCGACACATGATATCCACTGGAACGGAACGCCGTTAAGCTATCGGGTTGGGTTTTGGATCCGATAACCCGTTAACAGCCCCGACCAATGGGGATTTTCCACGTGTAAAATCATCATTGGCTAGAGGAAACACGTGTCGGCTCATTGTCGGGACATATGTCATCCACTCACTGGACAGAAGGCGCATATGATACGTCGACACGTGGCACGGCCCAACAAGTTTAAATGGGCCGGCCCAACTAAAGGCCCACAAGATTTTGCGGACCATAATGGGTCGGCCCAGCTAAAGGCCCACGAGATTTTGCAGACCATAATGGGCTGGCCCAGCTAAAGGCCCACAAGATTTTGCGGGCCATAATGGGCCGACCCAGGTAAAGGCCCACAAGATTTTCGTGTGCCATAATAGGCCGGCCCAGGTAAAGGCCCACAAAATTCTTGCGGATCATAATGTGCCGGCCTAGCTAAAGGCCCACGAGATTTCGCCGACATTAATGGGCCGGCCTAGCTGTAGGCCCATAAGATTTTGAGGACCCTAGTAGGCCGGCTCGTTAACTGGATGCCATGTTTTGGGCCAAATGCTGGCCCATATTTGATCCGGTCTATTAATGGCCTGCCATGCTCTGGGCCTAATAGTGGCCCATATGAGATCCGGCCCGTTAAAATCCTACCACGTTCTGGGCCAAATTACGGCCTAGATTAGGTCCGGCCCTCTAAGAGGTTTTGGGCCTAATTATGGCCCATATCAGATTCGGCCCGTCAACTGGACACTATGCTTTTGGGCCCACTTGCTAAAGGCCCACTTAGTAATTCGGCCTGATATTAGTTTTGGCCTGTTAAGGGCCCGTTTAACATTTTGGCCCTATATTAATTTCAGCCTGTTAAAAGCCCATCATATAGTTGGGCCTAACTACGGCCCGGTTTGCATCTGGCCTGCTCGCAGTCGATATCTGATTGGGCCAAACAAGGACTGAGACAATTTTTTGGCCTGTTAAAAGCCCGTGATTTGATTCGCGCAATCATGGGTCGGGGTTCATTTCGGGCTGCTGCCGGCCCATGAGCTGATCGGCACGTTTCAGGCCCAACCTACATCGTGATTGCATGACGGCCCGATTATGTACCATAATTTTACGGTTTGGCCGGTTTACTGTGAAGACAGGATATATATACAGTTAAATAACTGCAGCATCGTGAATAAGAAAAAACCTATACTATAAAATAAAGAAATTATGGCATATTACATCCACTGGGCATCATAGTTTGCCCCTATGATAATAAAGCACAAGCAGATAGCACATTACATACAATGCGCATCAAAGATCGCCACCAGTGCAAATAAACATGCCGACAAAATAATATACACAACCGACATCACTTCAATAGAGTTCAAGAAAGGTTAGCCCTGCTGGGGAGCTGCGGCGCAAGCAGCTGAGCAAGATGATGAGACTGCGCTTGTTCAACACTTATATCTTCCTCACTCTGAAAGATAAACAAGCAGACAGATGATAGGTTTTGCACATAAAAGTATCAGTGCTAACAATTCATCACATTTCTTACTAACGAATAAAGTGACACAGTTTAAATTTGCATTAACACAATATGGTATTGTTCAAGTCAAGACATGGCAGGAAATGACATTGTGAAGGAGTTGGCAGCTTCACGACACCACTGGATTACAGAACAAGAACTCATAAGTATCAATGGTTAGTGTGCTGTCAATTTATACCATTTCAGATTGGCAAATAAAGAGACGGTTTAAATAATAGTAGAATGATATGACATTGTTCACAGTTAAGACATTGCAGAGGATGACATTGTGCTGTAGTGGGTAGGTTCACCACACCACTGGATTACGGATGAAGAACAGAAGCATACATGCAGTGCAAAAGAAGATCACTTGCTCTGTATAGTTTAATTTACATGGTATGAAGAAGGAAGTTGGTTGTACAACTGAAAACTTAAATTGAGAAAGGACAAACTTTTGTTTATGAACTACATAATAAACTTTAAATAAGCAATTTGATGCAAACACCAAAAATAAACAGTTGTTGCAGTCATGCCTAACCAAATATATACAACAATGTTTGAAGGCTTGGCATGGAGAAACTTACAATATTGGTGAAGAGAGGCTCTATAAAGGCCTTGTCCATGCTGATGGGGGGGGCAATTCAAGAAGTTTACCACAGAATCTTCTTCAAAAGCATTGCCTTTATTCTACATTTTGTTAAGAGTAAATATAGATGTGATAATATACGAAAAAATGGAGAATATTTAAGATAAGATGAAGAGTGATGCTACATAACCAAGTAGCTATAAATGTAAGTGCAGCGATACAGGCAAAAGGTACAGCCAAGAGCAATGCACAACTAAACTTCTTCAGTACCAACCTTATGGTAAAAATAAATATAGATCTGATGTGTAGAAAATGGAGGGCAAAGGAAAATAAGCTGCAGAGTGATGGTACATGAACAACTACCTGTCATTATAAGTACACTAATAAAGGACATCATGTACTTACAAGAACAATGCAGAGCTAAAAAAACATTGGCATTGGATATATTCTACACTAATGTGACCATTCATACAGATCAGATAATTTGGAGCGAAAAATTGATAAGCAAGCTATCATGCATACTACTGTCACATAATGAACCAGGTATGTATGCAAGAACAGTAATATAGGACAATAGGTACTAACAAGAGCAAAGCAGCGGGCAGCATATTTGCAATATCCTGTCATTCTTGTCAAACCGGAATTATTCTTCGAGCAGATTTCCTGCAAAAAAGATCCGTAAGGCACATGCGGAAAAGTAGAAGTTCAAATTGTCATGTGATTTCATAGACAGTACCTCATCCTGGGAACGAGACCAGTGCATAAAAAGGATTTTCCATTCAATGTCTTCTAAATTTAGCACAGGAGACTTCACCGGAAATTCGTTTATAGACTTGCCATCAAAGTGTGATTTCCTCAGGTAACACCGATAGTGCTGCAATGCTTCCTTGAAAAGCACAAGCAAGCTTTGCTCATCATGACTATCCAGATTGACCCTCGCCTAGTTACAACAATGTAATGTAAATCATTCATGTGTTCAATCAGCAGAAAACAGGAAAATAATAACCATGAATAATAGCACTTACACGTAAGTTGGACAGGAAGATGTGAAAAATGGTGTTTGTCTTCACAATAATCTTCCCATGATGGGAATATATGCACGTAGTCCCTAACAACATTGAAAGCATTGTCTTTTTAAACTGGGAATAAATGGAATGGGGTTCCAATCTACAGGAATTGGCCGTCTCTGCAGTTGGGATAGGTCTTCGGCCAGTGGACTTGCTGTACTTTTTGCTGGAGTGGGATTTTTCTATGGTACTACTAGTGCTATGGCAAATGAAATCGGTATACCTTTTGCTGGAGTGCAGGTCCTGTGTGGTGGGGCTAGTGGTGTGGCCAGTGAAGTATGGGTACAGTCTGCTGGAGTCGGTCCTATGTTTTGTGTCACTGGTTGTACAGCCAATATAAGTGGGGTGCTGTTTGATTTCTCCGGCACCACCACATTTTTCGAGGACTTTGCTGGTGCTCCTTCAGGTTCGGCAATCACCCTCTTCCTTTTTGATGTCAGATGCAAAAGAACAGCATTTGAGTGGAAAAACATGGTATGATGACAGATGGAATATGTATTGATAATGGATGGGCATGGCATCTCGACATATATGATGAGTAAACTAAGCAGATGGCGGTGCAACAAAGAAGAAGAAATGCAAGACAACATATGCAAGATACCCGCAATCAAAAAACATTGCCAAATTTGAACAGGCACCTTGATGGGTGAATAGGACATGCCATCTGCCTTTGACTCCTTGAGGTTAGAATAGTCATTAGGATCATATTCTGAACAAGAATCAACAGGTGGGGAGCGTATGAGTTTCATTGCATCCAGAATGGCACTCAATGCCTTGGTGCCAATTTTGTAAGTCATTGCAGTGTTTAGCTTCAAGAGTGGACTGCTGCTAGTGCGACACAAAGCAGCTACACAGATCATAGTGTAGATATAACGGGAAAATCTTAAGCATCAGAGTAAAATCAGCAAAGTGGAACTTGCTGGAATATATGTGCTAGTATTGCCGGTACGGCTAGAAAGGCTTCGGATACCAGCTCTCTTCAAGTGAAGGTGCGGTACTGTTAATATCAATGTAACTCTCAAAGGCGACACAGCTCCCTGCATTTCCTTGCTATTCTTATAGGATTCAAGTGGGCAGGCCACTACAAATCATATTCCTATGTTTACAATATCTTACGAATCAAAGAGGCTCAAAGTGTCCGTCACAACCGACCGTATAGACCTCTACACTGCAAATGTCCCTTCTCATCTTCAGTACAAGGAACATACTGTACTACCATCATACTCCCTCCGTTCCAAAATATAATTCTTGGTAGAGATTTCCACTATGGATCACATACAAATGTATCCAGGTACATTTTAGAGTGTATATTCACTCATTTTTCTCCATATGTAGTCCATGGTGGAATCTATACAAAGACTTGTATTTAGGAACGGAGAGAGTACATATTAAAGAAGAACGGAAGAGGAACATGGTAAAGAAGATCAAGCAGATTTTGGATAATAAAATGTTGGTTGCGCAGTGCCCACACATGATGAACCAGAGCGCATTAAGAATGCAACTCCTAGCTGTCTCTCGACCATTTCAGGCGGTTGGATGAATATCCTACATCTCCTAACCCATCTTCTTCCTCGTCTCTGATTCTTCCCATATAGAACACCGCACTGGCCGCCGGCCCCCACCGCCTGTGTTCCTCCGCCACCCCCACCCCCACTCCACCCCAACCCCTACCCGCGTCGAGTTTTATTCGTTCGGCGAGGCCCCACAACCACCCGAGCCCCTTCAATCGCACCGGCGAACTCCGGCGAGCTTTGAAAAATCGACTGACCTAATTTTGAAATTTAGTCTACCCGTGATTTAACTAGTGTGGAATATAAAAGGGGAAAACCATAAGCATTGCGGGTATGGTGTTGAGCGTGCCATGGCGGATCTGAAGGTGCAAACCGGACAAAGGCGACTACGCAACCAAGACAAGAAATTAGAGTAAAGCAGTGGTGATCTTTTTTCTTGCTGCGATAAATAAGTTGAGCAGATACGAAAGAGTACCGCCTCTGGTGCAGCGTCGTGTACGCATCTGCTGAGAATTTGACGGTGATGCGGTAGCGATGGCTGTCGGCGGCGTGGAAGCAGATGTAGGAGGGTAGACGGTGGTGGCGGGGATGAAGCGAGAGGACGGGATGCAAGGATCCCGGTCTGAAGCCGTGGATGAGAGAGGTCGATATCTTGTAATGGACGACGGCGTCGGGGTATTAGCTCCGGCATGGTGGAGGAGGACGGCGGTGGATGGGGTGGCGGACGGCGGCGGACGGAGGAGGGTGGGGTGGAGAGGGTGTTTTGGCGCCCATGGAGTACGAATGGGGAAAAGAGAGGTAGAGAGGAAGGGGGGAACCATGTATTCAGGGCGCGCTTGTCTCAAATGCGAGGAAATTTATAAACTTAGCCCCCGTTTCAAATTTCTACTACATCACAGCAACACTAATCGATTGGGGATAGGACGGTAATCTCGCATACACCGAATATTTGCTGATGAGAGTTTGCTTTTGGCGCCCATCGTGTATGAATATGAATTGGGGAGGGAGTCGATTTCGGCAGAGGACACACTGTGTTTTGGCGCCCACCGTGTATGAATCCGGGTGAGAGGCGGTTACGTCACATTTGGGTGAAATTACAAAACTACCCCTATCGAAACCTATAGAAATCCAGCATATAGGCTTTGCGTGGCAGGGATAGGCAGTAGTGATTTCCATCTCACAGATTTTGGTTTCGGGCGGTTACTGCGACTTTCCCCGCTTCGTTCAAATTTTGCAGAGTGCACGTTTACCGTGCCAACTCAATTCGAATCTCGTTTGTATTCTATTTTTTTCGGGCGGGATCCATTTTCAATTGGAATTACATTCTATATACATTAGTTTTTTTATATATATACTTTCAAGAGCACAACACCATTTATACATAAATATGGTTTACAAATGGCATGATCTCAGATTCATAAGGTTGTATCCATCAATTTGGATTTTCAAATATTTGAAACCACTTTATGTTGAAATCCAATGTTTGCATTCCTCGCTAACTGTCTCCAATTAATGTGTGTTTCATGCGGTTTTTTTATTTCTCAAACATGTATAATGTGTTTCACACACACAACATATAGTGTAATCCCGTTTAGACATTTATTGCATATAAACCATGCATTGTTTGTAATTGAAGAATCTATGGATCACCAATATTGATAAACTATATAACATTACACGTGTGCCCAAATTCAAATGAATATGGATGTTTGATACACCAATTTGCATTATGATATTATCGATGTCGTGATCTCCAGTTTAAATATTTGAATCCCCTTTAATCTAGATATTCGTCTCATATAGCTATCACTCATGCTTATATATGACTATCTCTCTGGACCTATACGAATTCATCGTCTCTCAGGTATCTCTCGTACTACCTGTATGTCGACAGTGATCTTTTATCTTCGTAACACACTGACGGTACTCTCTTCCTCGACCTTCATCACTCTATATCTCTCTAAGTATATCTCGCTCCCTGCTATGTGTCTGTAACTATGATTCTCTAGTGGAATCTCTTTCTCTCACACAAACACAAAACTTTGTCTCCCGGGGTCTCATTTCTCTCTACTATTCCCATGTGTGCCACTCACACACCCCTCATACAGAGATGTCTTTCGCTCCTTAGATATGAGAACCTACGACTCTTCCTCTTCAATATCTCTTTCTCACACACAAAGACAAACTCTGTCTCCTAGGGTCTCATATTTCTCCATTGTTCTCTTTTATGTCGCTCACACACACCCTCTCTCCCCAGAGATATCTTGTGTTCCCTCGTATGTCTCTCTAGCTATCACTCTCGTAGTGAAATATCTTTCTCTCTCGCAGACACAAAACTCCGTCTCTCTGGATCTCATTTCTCTCTGATATTAGTTTGTATGTGACTCACATGCACCCTCTCTCTATCTCTCTCACACCCACACACATAACCCAGCCTTCTGATCACTAGCTAGCATATTTATCTTTCTATTTATCTGTTTCTCCATCAACCTTCTTTCTCACCCTCACTCTTGATTCCTATCACGCACACTACATATGTTTCACTCTACATGCAGTCAAGGGCCCTCTCACACACATATATAACTTCACCCTTTGAACCACCCGACGATCATCTCCAACACCCAAACTAGCGGATGTCCCTCTAGCTAGCATCTCCATCTCTGTATCTATCTATAGTTTCTACGTCAACATTTCTTTCTCGCACGGAGTCTTTCTTCCTATCACCCACACTATATTTGTCTCTCCATGCATATGCATTTATAGGTTGGTCTCTTTTGCACAATCGTTGCGCCTCACTCCCTCTGCTCGCCATAGATGCATGCTCCATCCTACGCCACTATCTCTTAAAGACAAAAACACATGCTCAATTGTCAGGACTTCTTCCATGCATTCTCACATGCATGCATATTGTCATACAGATCCGTCTCTCCCATGTCGTTGATCTTATGACTTATGTCTTCTTTCTTTTATCTCGATCATGCACGCGCGCACACACATATATCCCACGTATACATGTATACCTCTCACACATGCACGTTCAAGGTCTCTATGTCTCCATACGTAGTTAATTACCCTGAATCCTAATGCCACATCGAATCATTCTCCTATTTTGTGCCCATAACTTCCGCCTGGATGGGTAAAACACACACTCACACTTAACAATCTCCTTCTAGCTACCCCCCCCCCCCCCCCGCCTCTCACTCTTCCCCTATATCCCCGAAACCAATAAGACCATCCATTAGTTTAATTCCCGCCTACATGCACCATCGATATATAGTAGTCTTCCTCGGTGTCTCTCGAACAAACACGTTCTCTCGAAGTCGACTCCTCTCATGCATATAGGTCCTAATGCATTTTTCGAGGCTAACTTTAACCAAACATTAGAGCAATAATATATGACATGCAACTTACACAAAGCATACCTTCAATTTTGTATGTCAAAGGAGCTTCCAATAATATAATTTGCATAGTATACATCTCATGTGCTATTAATCTTGTCAATAGTCAAAGGTTGTCTTCAAAAACACATTAGGCCCTATATAGATGGAAGTAGGGAGTAGGTCCCATGCAAAAAATGAGAATAAAATTCAAACATCTGGGCATCGTGGCTCGGTCGATAACATTGAGAAACTTGGTTTTAAAATCATGAAACTTGGCATGGTGTCATGTCATGGTAGTACCATGCCGTGGTAAAAATAATTGGCCAAATAGGAAAAAAATTTGGTATAAGCTTCATGCAAATCGGAGCTTCTCTCAAGAAGGCTCGTGGTTCTGGAAGGGAACGTGTCACCTTTGTGTGCATAATTCAAATTTGAAATACAAGCACATGTTCCAGTGCACCAAAGTTGGTTGAAAAATCACATGTGTGTCCTTGGGTAAATTTCTAGGTTCCATGCAAGAAATGGGAATGAAATTCAAAATTATGGGTGTCGTGGCTGGGTCGGAAACATTGAGAAACTTAGTTTTTTAATTCCTGTAAATCCAAAACACGCATGAAAATAATGAAACTTGGCTTGGTGCCATGACATGGCACCAACATGCTGTGGTAAATTTGCAGTCCGATTTGCGAAGGCACACACATTAACAATCAACTAAGTCATTTTGGAAGAAGTGCTGTCACGTTACAATCAGAAACACAAGTATTATTGAAACTGTGGGCGTTCTACTTACTAGTACCATTTACGTGCCGCCACGCGTCCCCTTTTTTATTAGCTAGGAGGCAACGTGTAGGGTAGCTATTTGAGTACGAGAGGCGTGCGATCAGACCCCTGCGCGTGCTTATCAGGAGGAGAGCCCTTTGACCTCCATCTGCCGTCCACCTCTCTCCCAAGGTCTCCATCAATGGCGCCCGAGCCATTGTTTAATGGCGTGGCTATGTCTCACTCGACTGAGATTTAAGAGAGAAAAAAGGAAATCTGAAAGCACGGATCTTGATGTAAGATCTGACGGACCTGTATAGCATCTACTGCGACTTATAGCGAGACTGATGAATATATAAGGACGATTAAAAAAATTTGATCAAAGAAGGGCTTGCCCCTTCCGATTTTCATTACTGAAAACCACCACAATTCACAAGAAGTTCAGCACAACTCCAGCCTAACACGAAGGACTAAAAGCTACCAGATTGAAATCGCAACATCCCAAGAGGCCAAAAAAGGCCAAACCTCCGCGCTAGAACCCAACATTTCACAACCGACGACACAATCCACATCCTAAACCGATTATTACATCAAAAGAAACCAGTAAACTAGTCTCCACGGCGAGCGGCAATGAGCTCTTTCGTGTCCTCAAGACGCTGCTTGAGAACATCCACGGATTCCTCCACCAGCCTTTAGCGCTCGTTGCGGAGCATGTCATTCTTGTCCATAAGTTTCTTCAACAAGGCACTAGTCTCCTCCTGCAGGTCTGCACTTCGGACGATCTTCTCCCTCGGCAGGTCGCGCTCGGCCCAGAGCCTCTCATTGCCC
The DNA here is from genome assembly GCF_056163025.1 of Triticum urartu. Taxonomy (NCBI): domain Eukaryota; kingdom Viridiplantae; phylum Streptophyta; class Magnoliopsida; order Poales; family Poaceae; genus Triticum; species Triticum urartu. The sequence goes on along the minus strand of NC_141878.1, from coordinate 98,792,893 downwards.
TCCCTTAGTTGCCAGATGACGTCGGTAGCCAGTTCAAACAAGGCTATCATGTCGTCCTGCAACCTCGCCGAGCCAGAGATCTGATCCATCTGGTTATGGATGATTGCATGCATGCGCCTGTCATAGTCGTCGCATGCCCGGGAGAAATTTTCCCAGGCCGCCGCGGCGCGGCGGGACATCTCTACTGCATTCATGGCGCAGCGGGACATCTCTGCTGCTTCCGCAGCGCGGCCGGACCAGTCTGCTGCATCGACGGCATGGTGGGACCTCCGTGCTGCTTTAGTGGCACGGAGGGACCTCTGTGCTGCTAGTTCCGCGTGGTGGGACATGTCAGCAGCTCTCACAGCGAGGCGGGACATCTCTCGTGCTTCCGCTTCCATGCTCGCCTCTCCCTGGTGGCAATCTCTCGACCCAGAACTCATGCTGGCCATGGCAGACGCAAGGGAAGTATGCTGAATGACTTGTTTGTTTTTGTGGATGAGGAGTTGAGGAGGAATGTGTAGTCATCTTGGCATACTAGTATTTATAACCGAGTACTAATATGCTCCTAAGTGGGAAATTGTTTAGGTTGTGATCGGTGTGAACAGGTTTGCAATTCAATATAGCATGGAGTAATTTGGAATGTGACGAGACGCAAGCTCAAAATTTATTGATGGTTCTAGTTTCTAAGTGCGTCACTATTCCTGGATGGAGTACTTCTTTTTCTACTCCCTCCTTTCCGGTTTTATAGGGCTTATCTCAAAATTTTAGTTTTTCCATTTTATAAGGCTCAATTCGGTTGTCCCCAACACATGTTCAGATTCCAAGGTGCATTAAATCATTGCATGCAAGTATTAAGAGAAAATTGACCAATGCATGTACTTTATGCATGCATGCATTGCAATTAATGCATTAAACCTATCTCTCGGGACTTCTCGTAGCACCATCGTGCCACCCACAAAAACTTGTACTCTAAGTTTAGTAGTATGTTATACATGAAGAGAAGAGGTGCACGCACGCACTCGTCCTCTCACACACGCATCTATTTTTTCTCGAAAAGGAGGATGATGACCCTCGGCCTCTGCATCTGGGAGTCACACACGCAAATTATTGAAATATATCGAGTGCAGTGCTTTGATGTGTCGCGTCAACTCGTACATCAACGAGAAGTTTGATTATCCTCTCCCTCGCGGACTAAACTGCACATGCCTTTGGCTGTATGACAGGTTGGCCACACACCTGTAGGGCCCACCTGTCATACACGCAAAGGCAGGAGCGTCCCTCCCTCGCCCATGAGCATGCTGGCTAGCAAGACTAGGAGAAGCTTTTGCTACACGCTCTCCCTCCCGTACGCGGTGGACATGCAGCAGTTCAATCGGTGTCAGATCACCAGAAGCGTACTGTAGTACTCCTCCAGTGCAGTAGTATTCCATCATTGTTTGACTTCCTAAAGAGGCGAAGAGCCAAGCGCAGCCAGGACGCTCGTGTGGCAGTTTCATGTGTATAGTAGTCTAGGATAGTGTGTACCGTGCCTATAAGCTTAAAATCGTTGGGGTCGGCTCCATGCTATGTGGCCGTCTCAAAGTTTTTTTTAAAAAAATAGTCTTCTGGCCCTACCCGAAAACTGCCGCGTGTACTGCCCAGGAAAAGCCCCGCCCTCAACTTTTAACTACGCGAAAACAGTTCGAGCTTGTTCGTTCTATATAAATACAGTACTTACTGTATGTTTATTCACCCGTGGGGTTGTTCAATGAATGGAGGGGCGGGGAGCGCAAGTGAAAAATAATGTAGTACTACTAGTAGTAAGTAGGAGTCGTACAGTAGTCACCTTAAATAGAGAGTTTCTTTTCTTTAATGCCACGTACACAAATTGAAACGCTTGTTGTGGAGAGAAAAAAGATAATCACTCCACTATATATGGACGCAGGGGCCTGAGCGTTTGCTTTACGAGGGTTGCTCTCTTCATTCTCTCATCCTCTCCAGATATAAACAAGATAGCGGTAGCGACATTTTCTCTCTGCTCACCGCTGGTCACAGATCCAGTCGGATCCCTTTGGCCGGTGTGTGTAGAGGACTAAAAGGTGCATTGTTCACGCGGTCATCGCCGCCGAGGGAGGAAACCGACAGCTGCCGGAGGGGCCCGATCCTCTGCCCGCGCCATTCTCTCCGACACATGGCCGGCTTGGGAGGTCCTCCGACGCTTGTTCCTCCCTGCCGTATTGTCCGCGGATCCGACCTACCGCCGCTGACATCCCGGCGACCCTCAGGTATAAGTTCTTCGAAAGTGGCCTTGCTCTACTGCCCCAGCTCCCCACGTGTCTCCATGTGCATCTTTTTCTACTCCCATCAGCTCTTCCAAAGCCAACTAAATTTTTAGTATTATTAGAGGTAAAGCTACTTCATGCATTCGAATCTAGGGCTTTGTTCAAACAACGAAGAAAGGGGGAAAGTTCTAGCATGAATCTAGGACTTGATTCAAAGAGGAAATAATATGGTGAAAGTAGTAGAGACCGGATACCCAACCGGTCTCTTGGTTGAAAAGGGAAATAATGGGAAAACGCAGTACAAACTGGATAAGGAACAGATCTATCATTGGTTAAAAAAGGATAGAAAGTGGCGGCTGGTGGACAAGTCAACAGAGTATGTCCAGGATTAGATTTGCTGCCATCACATAGTAAAAGGTCTCCAGGATTAGATTTGCTGCCCTCACATAGTAAAAGGTCTCAGGATTATATTTGCTGCCCTCACATAGTAAAAGGTCTCTAGGATTAGATTTGCTGCCCTCACATAGTAAAAGGTCTCCAGGATTAGATTTGCTGCCCTCACATAGTAAAAGGTCTCCAAGATTAGATTTGCTGCCCTCACATAGTACAATGGCACTCCTGCTGTTTTCCCCAGTATGATAAGTAAGTTGCTCCTTTACGCTGCTGAGTGTCCTGGTGTCCCCACGGTCCCATGCCCTTAAACCAACTCTTTAGCTACTGTTGATTTACTGTGTCTGGTAAACAAGCAATGCCACCATTAAAGTAATCCCATATTTGAGGAATCTCATTATTGATCGTAATGCTTCTGGTAACATGAAGCATCGCTGACATTTTAAAATTTCTATTGTCCTTGCATGATTGCCATGAACATAATTAAGATGCTTATTTTCATTTTGTATATGTTTCGTATATTCTTATTGACCAGCAACTGTTTACTTTCTATCTTTTTGTGCAGATAGGGATATCCATTTCACCTTGTTGCTATTGTGACCTTTTGGTGAACTACAGAAAACACTTTTTTGGAATGAGTGTCTTGTGGAGTTCAACTAAAATGTTGCGTGGGCAACATCTCTCAATTTTGGTGGAAGTGCACAAAATGGTGATTGAAGTTTCCAAAATCTCCGTCAAGTTCTGCTGGTAATCTCGTGCAACATTTTATTACCCTTTGCAAGATGGAGCCGTCACTGTCATCACAATGGCACTTTATTTTAGTGGAACTGTACAAAAGGATAAGAAAATTATAGTTGCACCTTACATGAGCCGGACAACCAACCTTAATGTTCCTCAATTTTAGTGCAACTACTAAAGAAGAACCTGTCAGCTCACAAGAGCAAGTACTTCTTGCTAGCTGAATGATGCAATCTTTGCTTCATTTCAGGTGAACTGCAGAAAAATGCACATGAATTGAATCGTGGAACTTCAGGCAGACCTCATCCAAGTAGAGCTGGAGGTTGAGTTCAAGGAGGCCGCTATTAAAGTGAAATCATGCTCTCCTGTCTCCTTGTTTGTGTTGTGCAAACATGCTGTGCAAACAGGAATACTCAACTACAGATGTTGTGACGGTCAAGAGCATTCGCCAAGTTCTTCAATTGTATGACATGGCTAGCCAAGATGGATGTAATCCCGATATTCACTTTATCAAAAGGCTCTAATGGGTTGGTTCTGAATCTTGCAAGCTGGGAATCAGTGAGATGTGTAGGCATCTTTGTTGTACTTATTATTTGGATCTTATTTGTTGGTTCTGAATCTTGCAAGCTGGGAATCAATGAGATGTGTAGGCATCTTTGTTGTACTTATTATTTGGATCTTATTTGTAGGTTCTGAATCTTGCAAGCTGGGAAACACGGCATGATGATGCAGAGGACAACAACCATAACAAACAGTTCAAACTCGGTAGTATTATCTTTGTGAAAGTGCGACAAATGTGATGATCGTGTGCGTCCTGAGAATAATAATTCTAATTGTTGTGCATGTTGATCCTGTGGCACTGATAGAACGAGCGAATGTATTGCTTGTTTTAAGTACAAATTTCTATTAAAGCTAATTAAATTTAAGTAAAGTGACCACTAACTCCTGTTATTTTAGTACCAATACAGACCCGCTCGTGAACTGACGTGTGGCCGAGGGTGCATCTTCTGCCGGGCGTGCAGTGGACGAGGGAGGCGTAGTAACTGTTGCCGCCTGTACACACTCAGCTTACTTTTGAATCCAGTTCCCCAAGAGCTGAAAAACGAACTGCTGCCGCCACCTACACACTCGTTCACTCGAAGAGACTCCAATGGCGATCCGAGGGGTGAGCCTGCTGGATATGGATTTCAGCAAGGAGTTCCCCTTTGAGTTTGCCGTTCAGTCCTATGGCTGCACCGAGTTGAATGTGATGTACACCAACGATAAGGACTCGGTGAAGCTCTGCCTCACCTCAGTCCTATGGCTGCACCAGGTTCTGGAGCATTCGCCCATTTCATCGGCAGCGCCGACTACACCTTTGCTATGGTGGAGAGAAGGAAGAACGCGACGGTTTAGCCATCTGGTGCAACAAGCTTGTCGACATCCAAAAGCAATACAAGATCATCAGCAATGGGCAGGAGAAGGACTCCGTGGTTGACCTCGCTGAGACCATCATCGACCCCTGATACGCCAACATGAAAGAAGACGGTCTGAACACGTGGGAGGTACCTCTGAATCTAGCCTACATAACCTACGCGGCCAAGGGAGCATACGCATGCTACGACATGTACATGCAGATCTTGGACATGAGGGCCTCTCTGCTTCCCGTAACCGACGAGTAGACGGACAGCCGCAACGTCATGATCAAGCGTGCCAGGAAGGTCTAGATGTTGTACTTTATCTATTTATTAGCACCTTTATCATGTGAGCGTTTCATGCATTAGCCTATGTGTCGTAATTATTTGTTTTGTCCGAAATATTTCTTTTAAGAACCCATTAACCTGATTGCTTTTTAGTGGCAATTTGCTTATGTATGTAAACTAGTTCACTTGTCCTTAAAAAAAACTAGTTCACTCGGCTGCCGTGCTTTGAATCTCCTTCTTCCCAACATATTCCCCTCCTCAGGTGGACCCAGTAGGTCTCTGAATTTTCTCCAACTTTCTTTTTCGATGTAAACTGAGTTTTCTCCCAGTACTTTCCCCTAGAACCAACTCAACTGTCCCATGTCTATCCTAAAAAATAATAATACCCCACGTACTATTAACTCATCAAATTAAAATGATATTTTATTTCGTAAGTTGAAAGTTCTTACAAAATAATAATAATAATTGTTTATATATAACTTGGCTAGTTAACTCCTAGTGATTGCGTACATAAGCTTGCAAAGATTTTACTGACGTGCAATCATGTGTTTATGTTTTTATAACATTTCTTCGTCTAGCCCAACATGATATTTTCACCCAGCCTAGCAAGTCCGCGGCTTTCGAAAAAAATGCAAATGGGATTTAAATGGGCTGCATAGATGCTACAACATTGTTTCACCCAGCCCACCAAATGGACTAAAAAAACAAATGGACTGACAGCTGGGTCCACGGCCACAGCCTAGTTTTTTTATGATTTTCCAAGTAAGTCGCTTTGTCAGGCCTGTTGGGCTGTAAATCTTTCAAGACGAGGAGAGCTTTCATTCGGCTGGCCGAGACAATGGCCCATCAGTAATGAGAAATGGGCTGTACATTTTTAAAACACATCAAACCAGCAATTAGTTTCAAATGTCATTTCGAGATTTTAAATTACATTAATTTTTATGCGTGGAGAATTTGTTGGATTTTATATTGATATACATTTATTTTTAAAATCATTTTGAATGTGAGTCGAAATTTCGGGATTAAAAACAGTTCGGACCGCACCGAAATATGCAAAATTTCGTATAATTTTTTAATCGTGGCCACAATATGGGCTGTAATGCTAACAAAAAGAATATGGGCTCCAAAAAAACCTTAAGAATTAGCAAATGGGTTGTATGCTGTTTTCCACAGATTTGAGGCTTTCCTAAAAAAAGGTTGACGCACAAGCAGTGACTGTTGGATGGCCATCCAACGGCCGTCGTGCTTCTTCAATCTCTGCTCTTCCTGCTCCAGCCGCACAAACAGGCGCCGGCGGGACTGCCTGCTCCCTCCTCCCCGCGGCCGGCTCTGCTGCCGCGCAGGCCTCACCGCCCCACCGTACTCCCATCGCTGGCCTAGCCATCCCTCTACTCACCCACACCTGCTGTTATTCTTCGGCGACGGCAGACGAACCAGTAAACCCTCGTACAGTCGTACTCCCCTCCGCGTGGGAAACAACTGCCGAGTCTTCCCTACCTCCGTGTCGTTCCCTTCCTAGGCCTCGCCGTCGTCCATCGCCCTGGTGCTCTCAGCGCGGCCTAGTCAACGTGGTCAACGACCGACATGCATCTGAAGTGGACTTTACGCGGAGAGGCCGACAGCTGGGTCCATGGCCGCATGCAAGGAAATGCCTCCTTATTACTCGCAAAATAATGATTCCTCCACCTGACATCAGGGACCCACCAAAAGGGCCTCTGTATTTCGCGAAAAAACGTTACCGCCGCTAACAGCTCGGACCCACCAGCTATATCTTCGCACGCAAGGAAGTGGCTCCTTATTACGCACAAACAATGAATACTCCCCCTGTTAGCTGGGACCTAGTATAGTGGCAGGCTGACTTGTGGGCCTACTAAGTTGACGGGGATGGAGGGCTTTGTCAACTTAGTCAATATGCACGATTCTAGCTCCAGTGACCGTATGATGTCCATCCAACGGTCGTAGTGCTTCTTCAACCTTTGGTCTTCTTGCTCCAGCCGCCCAAACCAGCACCGGTCGTGCCTCGTGCTCCTTCCTCCCATGGCCGGCTGCGATGCGGCGGAGGCCCCACCGCCCCCTACTACTCCCACCGCTGGCCAGCCATCCCTCTACTCACCCACACCCCCTGTTATTCTGCGGCGACGGCAGCCTCACACCACAGCGAACTAGTGAACCCTGGTACTCCTCTACGTGTGGGCATCCACTGCCGCGTCTTCCCCGGCTCCGCGTCGTCCCCTTCCTAGGCCTCGCCGTCGTCCACTGCCCTGGTGCTCTCGGCACGGTGTGGTCAACGTGGTCAAGGAATGGCTTCCATCGGACGTGGACTGTACGTGGAGAGGCTGACAGCTGGGTCCACGGCCGTAGCAAGGAAGTGCCTCCTTATTATGTGCAAAATAATTATTCCTCCACCTGACAGCGGGACCCACCGGACGGGCCACCGTATTTCGCGAAAAAAAATATTTCCCCCTTACTGCTGGGACCCACCAACTACATCTTCGCATGCAAGGAAGTGCGTCCGGGCAAAAAAAATGATTTGCCCCCTGACTGTTGGGACCCACTAGCTACATCTTCGCAGGCAAGGAAGTGCCTGACAGTCGGGACCCACCTGTTCGAAGCGTATGTAGCGTTGTCATTCTAGTCGCGAACGTGTACGTACATACTAGTCGATGTAGAGGCGCGCACATGTCGTAGTAGAGGTGCGCACGTGTCGTAGTAGAGGCGCGCACGTAGCATTTACACGTACATATAGCGGACAGGGTGCAAGAAAGAAAATACGACCAGGTATGTGTACATACGGGCAGGGTCTCGAACGCCTACTCGCGCATACGTACGGCCAGGGCTCGTGTACATGGCTGGGTCGGAACGGAGAAACAGCATCGTCGCTGTGTTCATGGGGAGGCAACAGAATGCGTCGTGTTCATGGGGAGGCAATGGAATGCGTCGTGTTCATGGGGAGGCAACAGAATGCGTCGTGTTCATCGGGAGGGCTTGGACGGAACAGGCGATGGAAACGAGGCCTGGCGGACCGCAGAACGGAGGAAACGGCCTTGTGTTCGACCGGCCACGTTCAAAACGGGATCATGTTCATCGGGAGGGGTCTGGCTTACTGCAAAACAGAGGAAACGGACCTCCTACGGTCGAAACAGGGGTCCTATTGATCGGGAGGGGTGTGGCGTACCGCAAAACGGACGAAACTGACTTGTGTTGGAGCGCTACGGTCGAAACAGGGGTCCTGTTCATCGGGAGGGGTGTGGCGTACCGCAAAACGGGACTCCACGGGATACTGTTCATCTCCACCGTCGACCCCCTCCAGCCTCCACGAGCTATTGTTCATCCACCGTCGACCTCCTCCAGCCTCCACCTGCGACTGTTCATCCACGGGCTCCTGTTCATCCAGCCTCCACCACGCGCTACTCCACCGGCTACTGTTCAACCAGCCCTCTCCACGGGCTCCTATTCAACCACCCCTCCACGGGCTACTGTTCATCCTGCCCTCCATCGTCTACTGTTCATCCTGCCCTCAACGGGGTGGTCCTGTTCATCCAGCCCTCCACGGGGTCCAGTTCATCCAGCCCCAACCGGCTCGATCGATCGGGGTCCTGTTGATACAAAGGCAACAACACGGGGTCCTGTTCATCCACCCCCACTGGGAACTGTTCATCCAAACCCCCCGCAACACTCACTGTTCATCCAGAGGCAGCATCGATCGGCTTCAGTTAGCAGTAGTAGCGAAGGAATCGCTCGATCGGGTTCAGTTAACAGCCACCGATCGATCGCTCGGGTCCAGTAACGCGTAGCCTGCGGTGCAATCGCTCGGGTTCAGTTGCCCAACGCCTCGCTTGGGTTCAGTTAGAGCCAACGCCTCGCACACACGCGCGCACATGTATGAGAGAAACGCACATCGCTCGGCCCCCGACCTCCCACCGTAACTGGGAACTCCCCGAAATTTTCCTCGCCCTCGCTTCTACCACGGTTTTTCTGTCATGGACGGCCCAAAGAATGTCATGCAGCTGCGTCTCCGGCCCACCCAGGACAAAAGGCCCATTTTCTGTCAGGATTTTTTGTCATAGAAGTAGGAGCCCACCACATCTATGATGATACCGGGTTTTGTCACAATTATCGTCATAGAAGTGTCATATGTATGACAGAAAAAATTTCGTTCGGCCCAAAATGTCACGGATGTGTCTTTTTTTTTGTAGTGATGAAGTCATCATCGACAAAACCCAAGGTTAGTTCATCCCTCTTAGGGGGGATATCACATCTAGGGGGAGATTTACTCTAGTCAATTGAGCTAAAGAAACTCTAAAGGTGTGAGCACAACAATGCTTTATGTAAAAGTGGCAACCCCACTTGTGCTTAAACGATGAGTATGACCTACGATCAAATGTTCTCATTTGAGTCCTCAGTCAATATACTCATATATATATATGATCTAGTCATCGCCAATTGCTTGATAGATGCTAGAGTGTTTGTGCATGCTTTGTCACATATTTCATTTGCCATTTTATTGTGTGAGCATGTTTATTGCATATTTTACTCATTCGAGGACATCCACTTGTTGTTTTCATTGTTTGGTGTTTTCTCTTTTGCCAAGTGGATGGAAAAGAATTCCTAAGAACCTCCTCTAGCTATCTATGCTTTTCTTGTCTCAAACTCTATTGTTGCTACATCACAAAGTTTGATCAAGTCAAATTCAAACCACTCTATGTGAGGAGCACTCAGAGTCCCCGATTTGTCATAGACTTAAACTTCCAAAACCTATTTGTGCATTTCGGTATGACCGAGTCATCCACTTCGGTCACACCGAGTTCACTAAGTTGATCTAGGTTTTCTATCTCAGTGCAACCGATTTGAACTTTTCGGTCACACCGAGTTGCAGTAACTGCTTGTGATTCTGCTTCTCGGTGCCACCGAGTTGTTCCACTCGGTCACACCGACAGGGTCAGGATATATAAACCCATGGGTGAGATTTTGGAAATTTCTTCAAACTCCTCAGCCACGCGTGTGTCCTGTTCTGCCTCCTTAGGTCTTCGGATCGTCACCTCGCCGCCAGGAACCTCCCGCCGCTGGTTTCCGTTGCCGTCAACGGAATTCTACTCCGCCGTTGGCGCCATAGTGAACTCCTGCTGAACTAGGGTATGGGTTCGACTCTTTGTGCTATTTCCTTACTCCGATTCATAGCACATTGCTTTACCATGATCTTTACCACGTATGAAAACAATGTATCCACAGAAAACATCCTTTAGGTTAGGTTTGATTTGAAAATTTAGGGTTAGGTTTCCGGCGAACTCATCTCGGAATGACCGAGTTGTAGAAATCGGCCTGCCCTAAAATTGCAAATCGGCATTACCGAGTTCGATTCTCTGTGAAACCCTAGCAGTCTCGGTGCCACCGAACTATGACTCGTTCTGACCGAGTTCACTAGTTTAGGTTCCAAAATTGCATCGGTATCACCAAGTTTAACAAATCGGTAGCTCCGAAATGCTTTCTGTGGAGAACTAAAACTAAGTTTTTGAGTCATCTATTTTGTAAAAACTCTGCACTTTGTGATGCTCATCCATTCTACCTCATCTATATCTATTCACAGGGTTTGCTGTCAGTTTGCTTGCCAAAATGTCAGACCAGAGTGATAGTCAGAACAGGTCAGAAGAGCAAGTGCAATTGACTGAGGGCACTAGTCCCTCAAGTACCTCAGATGATGGCAGCAGGAGCACTCCCAGTAATTTGCCAAAGGTAGCCACCAGGTCAAGGAAGAAGAAAACCTAAGATTCTGAAGATGAGGACTATGTGGCCACTGAGGAGGAAGTCAGCTTCAAGAAGAAGGTGCTGAAGAAAGAGTATGGCACAGCTGCAACAACCAAGCCGGGGTTACATAAGAAGGCACAAGCAAAAAATGATTCCTATGTCTAAGGCCAGAGCCTCCACTCAAGAAACTATGGAGTTTACTCTTGAACCAAAAGAGGCTAGAGATGGCAAGAAGAGGAAGGAGAGGGTCAAGAATACCTCTGCCAGAGTTCTTGGTAGATCCTTCATCATGAGAGAGCCATAAGAAGATGAAGAGGAAGAGGATGCTGCTCTAGCTCCCAAGTCTCAAAAACTCATGGGAGATGCTATCAAGTCAGGGGTTGCCATATCAAATCCCAAAATTGCTCCCAAAGGAACAGCTCAAGCTCAGAAGCCTTCTAAGCCCAAGAGAAGCACCAGAAACATCCCAACAGAAGAGAAGAACAAGGCCCCGATGCTTAAAGTTGAAGAAGAGGATGATGAAGCCTTAGTGCTAAGAAAACTGGAAAGATTCCAGACCACAATGATGCTCATCCAGTAGCTGAGGACATGAATATTAGGAAGGATGCAGGACTGAGATTGTGGAGACTGTCTGATCCTTATGTTGTGAGGAGGATTGCTGTTGTTGACTATAGGTACCACACGATGGAACAGCGGGATTTCTATGAGACTATTCTGCTTGACAAGAAGCCAATTGTCTGCGATATGAAATGGGTCGGTTGGGAATACATTGATGAGAATGAAGACTTTCCCAGGTGTACACGAAAGCTTCAGAGCTTGTGGAGTTGATGAGTTTGTAGGTCAAAAGTTGACCAAATGGAATGATGAGATACTTATGCAATTTTACTCCACTACTCATTTCTATCCAGATGGAAGGATATTATGGATGTCTGAAGGTATGAGATACCAATCAACTGTTGAAGAATGGGCTAAGTTGATCAATGCCCCAAAGGAACATGATGATGATTTGGATGTGTATGCCAAGAAGAAGAAAGACCACAACTCTATGGCAAACATTTACAAAGAGATCCCTGATAAAGCTTTGGAGACACACAAGCTTGGATCTATGCACTATCTGTTGTTGGGTCTGCCTACTATCAACACCATCTTAAGGCATACTTTGCTACCCAAGTCTGGAGATCACGAGATGATTAGAGGTTATTCCATCAACTTGCTGCAAATCTTTGACGTACCTCAAAAAATTCAAGGTCATGAGTCTGATTGTAGAGACAATCAAGAGGATAGTAGCAGATTAGAAAAGATCTTGTGGGTATGCTCCACACATTCAGGAGCTCATCAACTCAAAGATGGGCACATGCACCTACCTGTTGGACAAGGAGCACTTACCTTTGCACCCAGAACTTGAAGATAACACAGTTGTGATGAATGAGAATGAACCTTCATCAGCACAAGCGCAAGACAAGAGAGATAACGCTAAGGCAGAGAAAGCTGCAAGGATGCCAACTGCTGAGGAAGCATCTCAGGTGTTCCTGAAAACCAAACAAGATCAATTGGGTTAATTGATTCAAGCTACACTGAGGATTGAGAAGGGCTTGGCCACCCTGACTAAAAATCAAGAGAGTTTGGAGAGGATTGTTGAGGAAAAATTCTAGATCTTGACCTCAAGGTGACTGAGATACAGACTACAGTTGAGAAGCTCTAGGAGGAAGCTGAGGAGAAGAGAGGGAAGGCAACTACGGATGCTTTTCAGCGAGTGCCATGATGTCAGAGGTCTGCTGAAGTACCAATACCATATTCTAGAGCTACATCGTCAGCACCGGCAGCTACAGCTTCAGTGCCACCTCCAGCACACACTCCACCAGCTCCAACTACATCAACAGATGCCTTCGTCCTTGGAGTTCTCTCTACACCACCTCCCGAAGACCAAGCCTGAGAGATGCATAGCACTATGCATTTTTGAACTTTTTGGTAACTTATAGCCAAAGGGGGAGAAATGTATAGATCATAGGCTTCGAGAGAGAGACTATTTTTGCTTCTTTGTCTCTCTTGCTTTTGGTTGAACTTTATTGTGTGCTTGGTCGATACTCTATGTCTGTGTGAGATACTTGTTTGATCATGTGCTACTTTAATGCTTGCATGGATGATATTATCTCTTATATCCCATATATGATCATTCACTTTGCTTGGTCATGAGTGCATGCTTTTAATTTCCATCATTTTGAGCGCTCCACCAAGATGTATGTGACATGGAAGAGCGACCCATGATCCTAATCGATTATGCATTTGCATTCAAAAGCAAATCTTAAATAGTGCACACATTTATGAGGAGCTCTTGCTTATCACATACTTCTAAAAGTGACGATGTATTTCAATCTTATGATCATTTGTCGAAGCTTTGATCTATATGTTGTCATCAATTACCAAAAAGGGGGAGATTGAAAGTGCAACTATCCCTGGGTGGTTTTGGTAATTCCTAACAACATATAGCTCATTGGTAATTCCTAACAAGATAAATATTTCAGGAAAGCTCAATGATTGGCATGGCATGGATTAGAAATGTGGCCCCCTCAAAATGCTATGGACAAAAGATTGGCTCAAGCTCTAAATCTCAAGACTCTACATTTTACTTTTAGTGATCCAAGATCACATTGAGTCCATAGGAAAAGCCAATACTATTAGAAGGGGATGAGGTGTTGCTTAATGGGTTGCCTGCTCAAAATGCTTAGTGATATGCTCCAAAAACCCTCAACTACTTTCTCATATCCACATATGTCCCAAACCAAAAGTCAAACTCGGCCCCACCAAAATTTTCTATCCGGCGCCACCGAGTTCATTTGACATAGCCACTGCCACAAACCCTAGTCACTTCGGTCTTACCGATAGGGATCTTGGTCTCACCGAGATGGGATTGAAAACTCTCTGTTTCCCTTCATAACGTTTCTGTCCAACCTAGATGAGTGATCGGTCCCACCGAGTTCACAATGCAAACTCTCTGTTTCCCCTTCGTAACGTTTCGGTCTCACCGAGATGAGCGAATCGGTCCCACTGAGTTCGCCTGACCAACTCTCTGGTTAGCTTATTACCAAAATTGGTCCCACCGAGTTTGTGTAATCGGTCTCACCGAGATTACGTTATGCCCTAACCCTAATGAAATCGGTCACACCGAGTTGACATGTCGGTCCCACTGAAAAGCCTAACGTTCACATTTTCAACTAAATCGGTCTGACCGAGTTTCATTATTCGGTCCCACCGAGTTTGGTGATTTGTGTGTAACTGTTAGATTTTGTGTGGAGGCTATATATACCCCTCCACCCACTCTTCATTAAGAGAGAAAGCCATCAGAACATGCCTACACTTCCAACATTCATTTTCCGAGAGAGAACCACCTACTCATGTGTTGAAACCAAGGTATTCCATTCCAACCATATGAATCTTGATCTCTAGCCTTCTCCAAGTTGCTTTCCACTCAAATCTTCTTTCCACCAAATCCAAATCAGTGAGAGAGAGTTGAGTGCTGAGGAGACTATCATTTTAAGCACAAGAGCAAGGGTTTCATCATCAACACACCGTCTATTACCTTTTGGAGAGTGGTGTCTCCTAGATTGGTTAGGTGTCACTTGGGAGCCTCAGACAAGATTGTGGAGTTGATCCAAGGAGTTTGTATGGGAAAGGAAATCGCCTACTTCATGAAGATCTACCCTAGTGAGGCAAGTCCTTCAGGGGTGATGCCCATGGTGGGATAGACAAGCTTGCTTCTTCGTGGACCCTTCGTGGGTGGAGCCCTCCGTGTACTCCGCAACTGTTACCCTTCGTGGGTTGAAGTCTTTGCCAACGTGGATGCACGATAGCACCACCTATCGAAACCACGCCAAAAATCTTCATGTCTACATTGCGTTTGCTCCCTCCAAACTCCTCCCTTTACCTTCATGTGGAATGTTTTACATTCCGCTGCTATACTCTAAGACTTGCATGTGTAGGTCGATTGCTTGATTAGTGCTAAGTTGCTAAGATCTGCCAAGACTTAAAATTGGGAAAAGGCTAGATTTTTATTTGGTCAAGTAGTCTAATCACCCACCCCCTCTAGACATACTTTCGATCCTATAGAGCTGCTGGTGCGGTCGGGAGGGGTCGGGGACGGCTTATATAGCTAGGAAAGGAGGTGCGCGAGCTGGAGATTGCCGTGGACGCGTGGGCATGCGCGCGATCTCGGAGGTAGGCGGCGGGGAGGCACAGGGGAGAGTTCATAGGGACAGAGGGAGCCAAGGGGCACGGGGAGGAAGGCGACCGACGCGAACTGATTCGAACGGCTACTGTTCGTCCATGGGCCCGCAGCGGCGAGCACCGATGAGCGAGATGACGAAGGGGGAGAGGGGTCCATGGTGAAGGCGATGATGAGGGGAAGCAGCTACACATGGTCACACGCGTGAAGACGACGAGAGGGAGAGGGCCGAAGCTAGGTGACGTCCTAAACGTGGCCACAACGAGTAGAGAACGTGCCCAGGTGTGCCAGCGGCGCGGTCACCACGCGAAATGTCACGGGGAGGACTGGAGGGGATGGCAAACCTTGGCTGGGGTATTGTCTCTCTACCCTGGAGGCTGTAGAAAGAGAAAGCTCGAGAGAAGGGGCTCTGTAGCCAAGTGAGTCAACGATGAAAGTTTGTTGCATCAATCTTGATCAGGCCAGTGTGCTCAACAAAGAACTGATTGGGTCCAAAGATGTTGTCTGGTGTGTTTAACTTAGGAAGGACTATAATCTTGGGGGTTTTGGAGTACAATAGACCACAAACTAATATAGTTGTTATGCAACTCGCATTATGGTCCAGAAACTTGATCTAGATGATGCACTCACTTGGACTAGCCACTTGAGCTCAAATTTACCTAGACAGCATGTTTTGCACATATAGAGATGCTGTAAAAATTTCATACCAAATGGGCAAGCCAAAATGGTACTTGCTTCACAAACATCCTCCCTGTCTAGAAATTTGGAATAATTTTGGAGAGAAAATAGCTTGTCTAAATGATCCTAAATTTTGTGGAGAGAAGTTATTTAGGGAGGATCATGATCTGGTAATTTTTCGGAATTAATGAAGCAATATAAAATATATTTGCTTCACAACCTGAAAATATTAACAGAATCAAGGATTTGAAGCTGTGCTCACATAGATGATTGGATGAAGCTGAAAATTGGAAGAGTGTGATAATATGATTACATGAAGTAGTTTGCAAAATTTCAACTCCTTTAGATACTCCTAGCTAGTACTTCCTTCAAAATGGCTTTTGTTTGACAAAAACTTTGAAAAATTGCCGAGGAAGATTGCCTAGGAAAATAAAGGTGAATTTTGGCATGAGGCAATTATTTGGATGATATATCATGCCCAAAAAGTTTGGGAGCAATCAACAAATGATAGATGGCACTTTCTTCACAGAAAGCCACTCTGGACAGAAATGAGGAATAAATATTGGGGAATTATTTTTCGACTTGGACACAAAAGTTTGGGCACATTTGAGCAATATATGACCCAAAGAAATTATGAGAATTATTTGGAAATTTTGGGAGTGACAGAAATATAGGTTGCTTCACAACCTAGGGCAAACAGGACTATTCCTTTAATAGAAAAAGGAATATTCCTTAGAAATGAATTTTAGGGTTCGGCTAGAATGGAAATGACATGATCTTGGAAAAGTTTTGAAAATGATGAGACACTTGGGAGAAGAAATTACGATGATCTCCCAGGTTGCAAGGCCACAGATCAACTCCAAAAAGAAAATCAGAGCAAAAACCAATAAATCAAAAAAGGGGCCAAAAACCAGGGTGTTACAGGATCCGATGCCATGTTTGGTTAGGCCATCCCGATGAACTTTTGTTTGTCCATGTAAACATTGTGACGATTGAATAAAGCTTTCGCGTATTTGTCTTAAAAATAAAGCTAGCTACTACTTTTATCTCCAAAAAAAGCTAGCTGCTCCTTTGTCTAAACAAACTAGCTACTACTCGCTCTTAAAAATAGCTAGCCAATAGTCCTAGTTATGTTACGCTAGCTACTACTCGTTCTTAAAAAATAGCTAGCCGCTACTGGTAGTTATGTTACGTAGCAAGCAATCTATTCCATTAAAAAAGACTTTCGCAACACATCTTTGGCAAAAGATCGATCGGGTCGCAAGCCATTGAATCTGTCTTAAGTAGAGTTGAATCATCGCAACATGAACCATGTTACGATAACTAATTGCAAATCTGGATCATGTTGTGGTCATCTCCAAGCTTGAATGGCGTTGCAAACATATGGATCTTTGATCACCCATTTGCAACATCAACCATGTTGCGGTCATCTTTAACTTGCATGGAGGGGGTCATGTTGCGGTCACCCATTACATCATGGACTATCATTCTGTCACCTCTATGTCGCATGGCATCGCAAACACGAGGGCCATTGGTCACCCACTGCAACATGGGCCATGTTGTGGTCACAGATTGTAACATGGACCATTGTCATCCTATAATCTACTGCCTCTGTTTCTAAATATTTGTCTTTTTAGAGATTCAAATTGACTATCACATACGAATGTATATAGACAAATTTTAGAGTGTAAATTCACTCATTTTGCTCTGTATATAGTCACTTGTTGAAATTTATAGAAAAACAAATATTTACGAACGGAAGGAGTATTGCAATATATATTATTAAAATAAAAGGCAAACAAGCCATCATATTCATCCCCATAAATTAAATTATCTTGATCCTTAATTTTAGATATCAAAGGTTGAGATTAAAAGATGTAAATGTTATGAAAAAATATTGACATGTACGAGAAGGGCAACATGTCACGTACAAATAGTACACAGAAAATGATGGCCACGAGCAAAAAAAGATAGCCACGAGCACGCCACGGAACACTCAACTCACACATCCAATGGAGATCGAAGTTGACAAAGCCATGCCACGATGTTAAAGCCAGCCTACCGTTTCTTTCGACATCCGACAAAGTCACGCCCTAGCACTTTTCACCTAAATCATCAAGTCTGGTTATTGTTATTTGGCAAATTTACCTTTTTTGGATAAACTCTTGCTTTCTCAATTGATAAACATGATATCGATGGCAGCTCTCGCCGCTGGCCACTCCAGCCCCGGCACGCATCCCCTGCCTCCTCGCTGGTGGCCGCTCCAGCCCCGTCGCCCACCTTTCCCTCTCATGGCCTCTCCTGCATCTGGTGGCAGGTCTCGTGACTTGCGGTGGACCGACTCCATCCCCTAGTCCGCTGGGAGTAGTGCCCGCTAGCCGATGGTAGCCTCCTTCCGGGAGGCCCGCTACGCTCCGCCGCCCCATCCGTCGCCTCGCCAAGCCCCCTGCCCTAGTGTCCCACTCGGGGTTGGCGGAGCCCGCGCGCCGCCCCCAGCTCCGTTCTGAGATCCACCGCAAGGGGGCTGCCGTGCTGCCGCCTACTGATGGTGGCATGCTTGCCGGCGACTGGGAGGTGCCTCGTGGGTATAGGCGGAGGCTGCTGCGCCAGCAGTGCCCCCCAGCTCCTGCCCGCGCTGCCCCGTCCGCCCGGACTCTGGCGGGTGCCCTAGGTGCTTGGGGAGGGGCCATCCCCTATCCGAGTGTTGCAACATCCGCTGCCTCCGTTACCACTTCTTCGGGCACATCACCCGCAACTGTGACCGACCGCGCTCCCCTACTTCCCTCTCTGTCGCGCCTCCCTCCAAGGGCCTTCGTGCGTCCTCGCCCCTCTCTTCCACCACGCCCGTGTTCTCCGGGTCGGGTGGCTTCACGCCGGTCTTCTCCGAGGAGACTCCTGTGTTCTCGGGGTCTGGTGGTTTGGCACCCGTGTTCTTCGAGTCACCTGTGCTCTCCGGGTCATCGAGAGGCTCCACGCCGCTCTTCGAGTCCTGGCTCGCCATCCAGTCTTCGACCGTGCCCGCTGTCACCGCCTCCCCTCATCCGTCCTTACCGGGTTCCCCAATTTCTGGTAATGTTTATGTAGTGTCGCACGTTGCTTCTGCCATGTCTGGCCACCCCTCCCGCAGGCCTGCTAGTGTCGTGTACTATCTTCCACGGTCTTCGGCTGTCGAGTCGGTCGAAGCTGCGCTACAGCAGCGCGAACTCATCGTTCTTGTTGCTGGCACCCGCTCTGGTGTTTCCTGTGAGGATGCCGCGGCCTTGCTCCGTGCGAAGTGCCAGATGCCCCCCCGACCGTTCTCCCTGCACCATCGCTGTCCCGATGAGTTTCTCCTCCACTTCCAGGACATCACTGACCGAGCGCAATTGCGCGTATGCTTTCCGCTATCGGCGCTTCCGCCTACTCGTCCATCCATGGAGCGACTCCGCTAGGGCCGAGCCGGTTACTGCGCGTTTGCTTGTCTACCTTCAGCTTGGTGGCATCCCTCACCATGCCCGGGAGCGTGTGACTGGTGAGACACTGCTATCCCCATTCTGCAACATCGATGAGCTCACACCTGAGTCGGCCAACATGTTTGACATGTCGGCGTTCCGGCTATTCGCGTGGATGCTCAACCCAGACGTGATTCCTCGCTTATCTGAGCTGCTCCTTACTGCGCCTAGTGCGGCGATAGCGCGTGCTGACCCGGGCCTGGTCTTCCGCTTCGGCCACGCCATGCTGTGCTTCTCGGTGTCCATCCGTGTTTCCGGCTCGGAGGACTACCACCTTTCGGCCACCCCTCCCTCTAGCCATGCCTCCAGCGGCAACGGCGGCGCTGGTGGTGGTGCTCCCCCTTCCCGCTGAGGGAGTCCTGGATTAGGGGGTCCTCGGGCATCCGGGCTATGTGAAGTGGGCCGGACTAATGGGCCATGAAGATACAAGACGGAAGACTTTTCCCTATTTCCGGATGGGACTCTCCTTTGCATGGATGGCAAGCTTGGCGTGCGAATATGAAGATTCCTTTCTATATAAACCGACATTGTACAACCCTAGCCCCCTCTGGTGTCTATATAAACTGGAGGGGCTACTCCATAGAGGCAATCATAATCATATAGGCTAGACATCTAGGGTTTAGCCATTACGATCTCGTGGTAGCTCATCTCTTGTAACCCTTATACTCATCAAAGTCAATCAAGTAGGACGTAGGGTATTACCTCCATCAAGAGGGCTCGAACCTAGGTAACACGGTGTCCCTGTCTCCTGTTACCTTCAATCCTTAGACGCACAGTTCAGGACCCCCTGCTCGAGATCTGCCGGTTTTGACACCGACATTGGTGCTTTCATCACTACTAGGAAAAGGGCTACTAATGGCGCACTACTGGTGTGCCATTATTATCACGCCAGTAGTATTTCTTACTAATGGCACACCACCGGTGCGCCATTAGTATCAGGTATACTAATGGCGCACCACGCAGTGCGCCATTAGTATAGGACACCATGCGCCATTAGTATGCCTCCCAGGGGGGCATATTTAACCATGTGCTTTGGCATACTAATGGCGCACTGTTGGGTGATGCGCCATTAGTATACTTTGGCATACTAATGGCGCACTTTGTAGTGATGCGCCATTAGTATGAATATTAGGTTTTATTTTTTTTACTTTTCTGATTTTTCCACAGGTTACAAAATATATTATTTGACAGAGTATAGACAGCAGCACACAGCAACAGCAGATTCTTCGAATACAATAGAAGATTAGTCTCAGAATACAATTCATCATATTAGTCTCCGAATTCAAAAGACCGAACAAAGGTAAAACATTACAAGTCTCGAGACCGCGAGTATCGAGTTTGTCTTCACATTACAAGTCAATATCGATCATCTAAACTACCATCACATAGAAGAGAGCTGCGGTCGTCACGATGAGCATCATCGCGATGAAACTGGTCTTCATCCGGTTCCTCCAACGCTCCCTCCTCTCTCCCGCTAGATAGCGGGCGTATCTAGATTCCGCCTCTGCCCTAGTGGTGTACCCTTTTTCACTGTTACTGCTGAAACGGTGAACCTGTCTCCGACACTCCTCCCAGTCGTCGTAGACTCCGGGAACCTTACCCTTGTACACGACATACGACGGCATCTCTATGCACAAGCCAAACAACAGACAATACATACATAAGCAATATATTATTATGCAACAAAAGGATCAGAAGAGAAAAGCAAGACATTAATAGCACGATTCATGGTCCTACTAATAAATAGCATCGATTACATCTAAGTTGAATGAGTGTCCAAACCAAAGAGACATACAATTCATTAAAGTTTAATTACAACATGAGCCAATCAATGTTTCAGAACTACACATCACTACTTTCGACTCGACTCATGGGACAGGAGCATGGATGAAGCCGCCGTCTGTCGTGATGGTCATGAAATCGCGGGCGTTGTCAGCCTGCATTTGTAGCGTTCCGTCTATCTCACTGTTGGACGGTTGATATCTAAGGAAGAACTGCCCCGAGGTATGAAGGACATCTTGATGAATGATGTCCGCAAACTCCGACTGGATGCGAAAGGAATTCTTTTCTGATGTCCGCGTCCTGGATTGCCGACAAGCTCGCGGCCCAATCTTTGAGATTATCTGGTAGCAGAAGGTGATGAAGGTCCCTTACGATCGCCCGCATGTGATGGAGGGCATAGTAGGCATCCTTCTGACCGCTAGGCGGCTGCTTGACGCAGCAGAACGTCGTATTGTGGGCGAACACGTGCTTGCCGTACTTACGAACTGCCCTGGTGAAGGTGCCTCCAGATTTGGCGTAGCCAGGAAGAACATCATCAAGAACTTTCTTGATATTTTTGTAGTCTATCTTGGAGTCATGGTTCGGGTCGAAATACGTGGCCATGGAATATTTCGGGCTTAAGAGGATGAGTGTGAAATGTGTGTCACTGTACAGAACACGGAATGTTAGAAAAAAAAGAACGATCGAAATCTAAGAAATCATATGTTACGGGGCGGTTAAGGGATGACTTACTCGGGAAAGTAAGCCACAAGGAAGTTATCCTTATCTGGGTTTGCCAGAATGACGCCTTCGAGGTGTGAACTCGTGACTTGGCGGCCCCTAGCGCTGCTCAAGAGCTTGGCACGCATGTAGAAGGGGTCGACTATCACAATGTCCGGGGTCTTGTCTCTAATGATCCGCATCTCCATACTCAGCGAAAACAGCCGAACGAAGGTGTAGTGTAGCGGATGAAGATTAACCATAGCAAAGATGTCATCAAACCGCAGGACGATCGTACCCCCGATGTCACCATCCACAAAGCCCTTGCCCTCTAACACCTTGGCCACGAAAACCGGGTATGCCACATCATTCTCTCTGAGACGCTGCTTCTCCAAAGAAAGAACACTATCGTGCAGACTCCGCATAGCACCGGTTGCAGCATTGAGCATATTTGTTGGTAGCATTGCCCTACCCGCCACATGCACCCTCCTCGAGATATCCTTAGGTGAAGGTGGCCCGTCCTGAGCACGGATCATACTCGGTGCCAGCTGGCTCGCACCGGCGCCCTTTTTAGTCTTCCGTTTCCGGCTCTTCTTCTTGATCTACTGTAATGGGACCGAGTTCTGCTCACAGACCGCCTTCTTGAGCGTGTTGGGGCTGATAATATTTCGCACCTCAGCTATCTGAGGCTCGGTGAAGGCGGCAGCTGGAGGCGTCTCCTGAGAAGTGAACGCCAGATGACGCCTGTTGCAATTGGGTTTCTCTGCCGTACCAGCTAGATCGCGGTCGTCTTGGTTGGGTTCTTGAGAAGGAGGCCCGCAGAACTCGTCACCGTACCCATGTTCGGCAAAGTACTTATTGACGTTGGTAAATGTACCGTCGTCGTTGTCGTCGTCGTCCGGATCCTGTGCCATATGCATGTCCGGATCCTGTGCCATAGGGATGTCCGGCATGTCCGGTAGCGTTGCGGCGTTCTTGCCATGGCTTGGCGCCGGCACGACTGGCGGTCTTGTCTATGGGATGGTGTCCCCCGCCCCCAAACGAATGTGGCTCTTCGGCCAAAGCAGGGGCCAGCTTACGCAGGCGCTGAGGGTCATCTCATCTTCTTCGTTGGCCCCAGCGGGTCGAATCGGAGGTAACAGCTCGTCGCAGCCTGGCAGCACCCAAACCACTTCAACCCTATACACTGTGGGTGGCATCGGATTACCGTGGAACACGGGGTTGCCCGGTTGAATGATTCTGCCCTTGGCGGCATTGACCAACTCGCCGCCCATGAAGTGCAGGAGAGTGTAAGGAACGTCGGCGCGCCCTGCGAAAACATGTAGGGCGTCAGGGATGCCCAGTCAAAGGCAAGGAGATGAAGTCATCGGCCGAGAGGCTTAGTTACCGTGATGCCGTCGAGCTCGGCTAATGTCGAGGCACCCCCAACGGCGGGCGTGTAACTGACAGAGGGGCCGCTTGCTGGCGAGGTGCCGGCCGGCGTACACCCGGGTGCATTAAGCTCCAATGCCCATGTCGGCGCAGGAGACACGAATACCGCCTCCACCAGAGACACCAATGGCGCCGCCAGAGACACCAATGGTGCCGCCTGCGCGCTGTGCAAGTTGCTGGCCATGAAGCTGGGAACCGAGGGAGGCCCCTGTTTGCCGCCCGCAATCCACGTCGTCAGCCCATGAATGAATGTAGGCACCATGGCGTTGAGCTTCGTTCCCAGTTGTTGTTCCACTTGCTCTTGGACAAGCTCCGGAATCCGCGCCACTTGTGCCTTGAGTGCTTCAACCTCGCGCGACTGGCTTTCTGAGCTGGTCTTTTTCTCCTTTCGCCCACCAGCGGTATAGTATGACGACCATTTTGTGGACAAGCCTTTGCCGTCCACACGACCAGCTGACGTCGGCTTATTGAGCTTATCCTTGTTTTTCATTACGTTCAACGCCCTATTAAAAGGGGTGTCGAAAGGGGAGCTCTGAGACAACCCCGCCCTACTGCTTTCTTTGTCCTGCGGAAGGAACATGAACCATTTAGAAATATTGGGGATTAATTAGAATGCAACCATATGGAGCTAATTACGCGGGGGTGTATTCCTTACCAGAACAAGCTCAAGCACCTTGGTCTTCGGATCCGTGGTAGGCTCCTTTGTTACCGGGTCCTCCTTGTACCGGGCCCTGAGAAAGTTCCTGGTCTGCTTGTCACGGTATTTCTCGAAGCGGGGCGGTAGGCCTTGCTCGGCACGCTCCGCGTCCTCCTTGTCCCATATAGGCTCCGCCACTCTGTAACCGCCGGGACCGAGTTGGTGGACCCCTAAGTTCAACTGCCGCATTTCTTTCCCCCACTGACTTGATTCGGAGGTTGCGGGGCTCTCGCACTTGATCTTGAACTCCTTGTAGTAATCTTCGCTCATCAAAGGATATTTCACCTTGAACTTCTCATAACTATCACCTTTTCAATCATTGCCTTCACCGTGCTTTTCCATGTAGATAGGGCCGTGCTCATCCTCGTGAGGGCGGCACCGTTCACTTTATTCCCTGAGAGGTGTGTGCTTGCAAACTCAGCGGGGAACTTGTATCGTTCGTGCAGCTTCGTGAAGAGAATGCACCTGAGCTGAACCGAGTACCCCTTGACTACGTGTTTGGGCACCGTCGGATTCCCGTCGGAGTTCACTTCATAAAATTCCTCCCTGACGGTGCCGAGCACGCTCGGGCGCCGGTCCTTCCGTTGCCTCTTCGGTTGGCTGCCATCTGTGCGTGCGCCGCCATCATCAGTGGTGGCATCCGCGGTGCCATCATCAGTGGTGTCATTCTCGACGCCACTAGGGGTTGTGTTTTCAGGATCGGTGTCTTCCGCGGCGTCCTCACAGTGGTGAGATTCTTCCTCCAACTCCTGGGACAGCTCCCAGAATTGCTTGCCGCCCGAACCGCCGGCCTCATCGTTGTGGGCCATGTTTCGCTCTAAATAGGAAAAAAGTTTGGTCAAAAAGTTGGTAATTGTGAAGGAACAAGATCATGGTCTCATCATTTAGGGTTTGTCGACACCGAGGCATCCTAAAATCTAAGCTTTTATCATTTAGGGTTTGTCGACGCCGAGGCACCCTAAAAGCCTAAGCGTACATCATTTAGGTTCTCATCGACACCGAGGCACCCTATAGAAGCCAAGTTAAGTTTTCATTGTTTAGGGTCTATCGATGCCGAGGCACCCTAGGTTGGGCCTAATCACTTGGCACTAATCACTTGGCTCTATTGCCACCTATGTTGGGTTTATCATCTAGGTTGGGCCTAATCACTTGGCTCTATTGCCACCTATGGTTTAATACAGCAAGAATGGCGGGGCAGTTGATCCTACTTAACTAAGTGCTAAGATACCCCGGCCCATGCATTGGTCGCAAGTACCCCATATGCCCTATTTTTAGCAAAGTCATGCTGAAATTCATGGAAAATTTCGGCATGACCTTTGCTGAAAATAGGACACATGGAGTACCCGAATTTGCCGGAACGGAAGTTAATCGACATTCCGGCAAACTCAAGGGCCTCTCGGGGTACCTGCAAATTCATCACGACACAATGGTCGGAGACAAAACCCAGCAAACTAGCAAGATGATCATCATATTTGCAAGTCCTTACTTGTCAAATACAAAAGAAGGAACAATTTATTTGTGACATAGTTGGCCCATACAGAAGAAGCAACACCATGCACTAGCCTAAAAAAAGTGAAGTTTCACCCATATAAGAACAACTTAATAAAATCAGAGAAGTTGCTATGTTTTTTCTACTCCTAGGAAAAACATCACTCGTTGGAAATGAAAATCTCAGTACCAGCATTTTGAACTTTGAAATGAAATACAGTAGTAGTATTAGTAGTATATGGAGTAGTATCTTGTCTAGTAGTAGTATTAGTTGTATATGGAGTAGCAAGTTTGCCTCAGAGACCGCAAAAGCTATGTTTTTTCTCAATTCAGATAGCTAAATGGAAAACCAGTCAAGTTCTGTTTTAATACTCTATTTCTCAATGCATGCAATTGGTTTCATCTGGACTACATCATAGAACCACCAATAAAGGACACTGAAAAAAATATATAGAGAAGCCTACGATTCCTATCCTTGAGTAGCATGATTAGAGATGAGTAGATCTCCTAAAGGTGTCCTAAGCACCTGCTGTTACTCTTGGAAGCAATGCAAACATGTAAAAGTTATTACTGTTGATAATACTACTCAAATATCCAACTATCAGGACACAAGGCATGATAATCCATCTAATCTAATGAAATCTGAACTCAACCTGATCATGGTTCATGCCCTCAGACACATCAGCACCTCAAGAATGCCATGACAAAAATGAAAAGGACCAAGACAATCACCAAGAAAATGAAAAGGACCAAGACCAAGACAATCAACAAACTTCCTATCAGTCCAACAATGTTTCTGAATATAAAATTTTTTAGTTAACAGAATCTAAACCTGACAGTGTTCAGTTAACAGAAAGGGGGGGAGGGGAACCGGTGCAGCTCACCGAGAGGAAGACGATGGCGAGCTCGTGCGGGGCCAGGGTTACCGAGGTGACGCGGATTGACGGTGAGGCGTCGGTGTCGTAGAGGCGCCGGAGACCTTGCCCTGCGAGATCGAGAAGGGGCCGTCAGCCCGGCGCAGGCGGGGGGCAAGGGGAGGAGGAGGGGGAAGGGGAGGAGGAGGGTCGGGGGGGCGTACGGTGCTGCGTCGCTGCTCGGCGCCGATGGCGAGGAGGAAGGCGAAGATGTTGAGGATCGGGGCGGCGGGGGTGGGGGCGCGGGGGCGCGGGGCCAGCGGGGGTGGAGTCCGGCGGGGGTGGGGGCGCAGGGGCGCGGTGGCGGCGGGGGTGCAGTCCGGCGGGGGTCGGGGTGGCGGCGTCATGGGTCGGGGCGGCGGTGTCATGGGTCTGGCGAGGGAGAGAGGGACGAATGGGATCTGGCGAGGGAGAGGGAGGACATAGCAACAGGGGGGAAGCTTACTAATGGCGCACCACCCGTCGGTGCGCCATTAGAAATCGTTATTTTTTAGATAGCAATGGCGCACCCACCGCCGGTGCGCCATTAGAAATCTCTTTTTAGATAGCAATGGCGCACCACCAGGCTGGTGCGCCATTAGTATATTTTATTATTATTATTTTTTAATAAATGAATATGAATATGAAACAGTAATATTTTTTATAAAAACAATAATAATTGTTGTTTAACAACAATTGTAGTCTACAATTTATTATTATTATTTAAAAAAACAGTAATAATTTTTTATAAAAGCAGTAATAATTTTTTATAAAAACAGTAATATTTTTTTAAAAAATATCATCAAATTTGTTATTTGAAAATAACATCGGCGGTG
This sequence comes from Triticum urartu, assembly GCF_056163025.1. Lineage (NCBI taxonomy): Eukaryota > Viridiplantae > Streptophyta > Magnoliopsida > Poales > Poaceae > Triticum > Triticum urartu. The sequence goes on along the minus strand of NC_141878.1, from coordinate 98,765,884 downwards.
GCGGTGGAGCGGGGGAGGGTGTGGGGGGTGCTCTTCGGTGGCGGTGGAGCGGGGGAGGGTGCGAGGGGTGCTCGTCGGCGGTGGTGGAGCGGGGGAGGGTGCGGTGGGTCGTCGGCGGCGGTGGAGCAAGCGAGGGAGGGTGCGGGTGGAATCGAGATCGAGATGGAGGGTGCGGGGGGTGCTCGTCGGCGGCGGTGGAGTGGGGGAGGGTGCGGTGGGTCGTCGGCGGCGGTGGAGCTAGCGGGGGGTGCGGGTGGAATCGAGATCGAGATGGAGGGGGATCGAGATCGAGTGTCCTCATGAATTCAAAAAGTGCCCATGAAATTTAAAAATATGCATGATATCAAAAAGTGCCCATGAAATACAATCGAGAAATGAAGACTACGATTTAAATACAATCGATCTTAGCTAGCTATCTGTTCACAATCTTCTTGCCCTTCTTTTTCGCAAATGGAGTTCCTCTGTGGAACGGACGTCCTTTAGGTAGGGTGGTCCTGCTTCTTCTTGTGGTGCATGCTGCTACTTCATCGTCGTCGTCATGTTCGATCTTCGAGTCGCCGTACTTGTCGAAGTCTTGCTCATTGGCTACTCCATCCATTCCGGTGATCTTCCTTTTGCCTCTCCTCACGACAACACGACTGGGCTTTGACGGGCCGGTAATGAAGAAGCATTGGTCCACTTGGGATGCTAGTACCCATGGCTCATTTTTCGCGGTGACGTTTGCGCCCGCGGTCTTGGATTTGGCTTCGGGTATAACCATGGTGGTGAAATACCGGTCTTCTTTTAGGACGCTCTTGGCCCATATGACACGGAACATCGGGACCTTCTCTCTAGCGTAACTCAGCTCCCAGATCTCCTCGATCCTTCCGTAGTATCTGTCCTTATCGTTACCGGTGTAGGATTCCATTGTTACCCCGGAGTTCTGATAACCATTGCTCTTCATGTCCTTGTCCTCGGTGTAGAATGTGTAGCCGTTGATATCGTACGCATCATTGGTCATCAGGTTGTGCTCAGCGCCCTGTGACAAGGCGAATATGAGTTGTTCTTCCGCGGAAGAATCCTCATGTAAAGGGTACGACAGAAGCTTCTGCTTGAACCAATGCGTGAAACATGAGTTGTGCTCTTTGATTATATCTCCGTCCGTCCTCTGTTGGCCTCGGTCATTGTACGTCTTCTCAATAAAGGTTTTGTGCTCTACCACCCAAGGATCGACCACGTCTATGTGTTGTAGCGCGACTAGGTTTGCTCTTTCAAAGTCGGCGAGTCTACCCTCGAAGTCGACATGCATTTCGCGGCGACCCTCACGGTGACCCCATCCAGCGAGCCTGCCGAGGTGCCTGTTGACGGGCAGACCAACAGGGTTCTCGATGCCTAGATAATTCGTGCAGTAGGAGATGCACAATTCGGTCAGAAAGCCCCTGGCTATACTTCCCTCTGGACGTGACATGTTGCGAACGTATCCTTTGATGACACCATTCATCCTTTCGAACGGCATCGTGCTGTGCAGGAACGTTGGCCCGAGTTGGATGATATCCTCCACGATATGGACCAGCAGATGCACCATAACGTCGAAGAATGCGGGCGGGAAGTACATCTCAAGCTCGCATAGTATCACCACGATCTCTTCCTGTAGCCTTCTGAGTTGCCTCACGCCAACCGACTTCCGAGAGATGACGTCGAAAAAAGTTGCATAGGCCAAATAGCATTTCATGGGCGTGAGCGTCCATGATCCCACGGATTGCAACTGGAAGTATCTGTGTCATCAGCATGTGACAGTCGTGAGACTTCATCCCGCTGAACTTCTGCTTCGCTGGGTCTAGGTATCTGCTTATCTTCCCCGCGTAACCGTAAGGAAGATTTACTCCTACGAGGCAGGTGAAAAACTGCTCGATCTCCTCCTGACTTAGAGTGAAGCATGCGGGAGGGTAGTCATTTCCGGTCTTCTTGGCCTTTTTGCGTTTGCGACGACTTTCCGTGTCCTGCTTCGCCTCATCATCATCATCATCATCATGAACATCATTAGCGTGAAGCTCATGCCTGATGCCCATTGATTTCAAGTCTCCACATGCTTTCGGCCCATCTTTGGTCCTCTCTGGCATGTTGAGCAGGGTACCAAGCAAACTCTCGCACACGTTCTTCGTGATATGCATGGCATCAAGGCTGTGAGGCACACGGTGGATCTTCCAGTACGGCAAGTCTTAGAAAACAGACCTCGTTCTCCATACCTTCAGCAGCGGCTCTGGCGCATTTCGCTTCTTTCCCGGCTCTGGCGCCTTTTGCTTCTTTCCCGGCAGTGGGCAATCTTTCCAATTTTTCAACGGCCCGTCTATTTCCTTGCCGCTCCTCGTACGCGGGCGTCTTCAGGGTTCGGTTTCACCATCGGACAGATCCTTGCGTTTCCTCCATGGGTCATCGTCGCGAAGCCAGCTTCGATGTCCCATGAACACGGTTTTTGAAGACCCGGGATCTCTATCTAGCTGGCGATACATTGTGTCATCCATGCACCTGACGCATCCAGAAAATCCATGGACCACCTGCCCCGCGAGATATCCGTAACCGAGATAGTCGTGCACCGTCATAAGCAGTGCGGCTCTCATAGGGAAATATTCTTTCTATGCGGCGTCCCACGTATTGGCTGGCGTTTTCCACAGTGTGTCTAACTCCTCTTTCAGCAGCCCCAGATAGAGATTGATGTCGTTCCATGGTTGTTTCGGCCCTTCAATTAGCATACTCATGTGAATGTACTTCCTCTTCATGCACAACCAGCGGGGAAGGTTGTACATCCACACAAACACAGGCCAGGTGCTATGTGTGCTTCTCTGGCTGCCAAATGGATTGACTCCATCGGTGCTCGTGCCCAGTACGATGTTCCTTGGATCCTTCCCAAATTCTGGGTGTTCGAAGTTCAGCGCTTTCCATTGGCTCCCATCCTTAGGGTGACTCAGCATCTTGTCTTCTTTATTTATCTCCGGATCATTTGTGTCATCTTCTCGCTTCTTCTCCTCCCTATCTGCGTGCTAACGCAGGAGCTTTGCTACCTTAGGGTCCGCGTAATACCGCTGCAGACGAGGAGTGATCGGAAAGTACCACACCACTTTTCGAGGAGCTTTCTTCCTCTTCATGTATCGAGTGACGCCGCACACTGGAAATATGGTAGACTCCGCGTGCTCGCCCCGATAAATGATGCAACTGTTCATGCACACATGGTATTTCACGTGCGGTAAATCCAAAGGACACACGACTTTCTTCGCCTCCTCGAAACTGGTCGGGCACTTGTTCCCCTTGGGAAGACGTTCGTGCCAGAATGACATGTTCTCGTCGAAGCATGCGTCGTTCATTTTGTGTTTTACCTTCATCTCCAAAGCCATGAGCGTTACTTTCAAGCGGGTATCCTCGGGTCTGCATCCTTCATACAATGGAGTAACCACGTCTATCTCCAGTTGATCCAGCTTGGCTTTCTCTCGGGCAGCAGCTCTTGCGTTATCCGTCTGCTTGAGAAGCAGCTCTTGAATATGAGGGTCCTGCACCTAGCCCATCGATGGTCCATCACCGTTTGCTCCGCCGGCATCTTCATCTTCATGATCATGCCCTTCGTCTGCTCCGGCATCTTCCTCATCATCATGTCCGGCATCTTCTACATGATGACTGTGTATAGCATCACCGTCGTGATCATGTCCTGGAGATTCTTCGTCTTCTCGCCCGCCCGAGCCACGGTGGTTGTCTTGCTGCCCTTCCTCATTTCTTGCCCGGCCCCCATGGACGACTTCATAGTCATCTTCATCACCTTGCCACCGATAGCCATCCATGAAACCACGCAAGAGCAGGTGGTCACGCACCTGCCCGGAATCCGGGTCCGCAATAAGGCTCTTCAGCTTGCATCTTCGACACGGACATCTTATCGCCGTCTCGTTCTTTTGAAGCATCTCGGCCCTCGCGGAGCTCAAAAACCTATTCACGATGTCTTCGGTCATCGTGCGGACCATGGTCGCCTGCGGGGTAGAGCAAAATGATATTTTAGAACCAAGAAAAATTTGGCATGACTTTCCCTAAAAATAGGACCAAAAAGAATGCATAGTGCCAAAATTCTCGTCGAACATATGCAACACCACAAACATAGAAATGAATCAACATTCCGGCAAAATATTGGCAACTATCGCATTTCAAATACCGGTACCTACAAACACAAACATATATGCAACACCACAAACATATGCAACACCACAAACATACATAGATCTAGCTAGGCCACAAAAAGTGCATGTGCACGTTGTTGGAGCGAGCTAGGGAGAAAAAAAAGTAGATCTACAACATGAAGATAGCTTTCCCCTTACTTACATATCAAAAAAGGTAATTTCACCACTTAATTTTGATGAATCTATGGTGCAAATGAGGTGAGGAGGAGGAGGCAGCCAACAAGCTTGGAGAAGGAGGTGGAGGGAATGAAGTGGGGAAAGTGAGTGTGTAGGTGTGGCTGTCCAAAATATCTAGCTGGTCCCAGGTTACTAATGGCGCACCATACAACCATGCGCCATTAGTAACCCAACATATTAATGGCGCACCTGCTGGCCATGCGCCATTAGCACTCTGCCACGGTGTCCCATTAGTTTAAACTAGTAATGGCGCACTTTGTAACGGTGCTCCATTAGTAGTTTTGTAAAAAATAGAATAAAAAAATACAGTAGTGGCGCACTCTATGGCTGGTGCGCCATTACTAGTTAGAACTACTAATGGCGCACTTTGCCCGGATGCGCCATTAGTATGTTTGGAAAAATGAAAAAAAAATTGTGTTACTTATGGCGCACCTTGTGCCTGGTGCGCCATTAGTGTCTTCCACACTAATGGCGCATCACCACATGGTGCGCCATTAGTATATAGTAGTGGCGCACCACTTCTTTCATGCGCCATTAGTGTCAATTTCATCTATAGCCCTTTTCCTATTAGTGCATTCAGAACTCCACTGTGCCATCGTCGAAAGGTTCGATGGCTTCATCGATCATCTACAACAATGCTACCAGGAAGGAGATTTTTCTCCCTGGCCAGATCTTCGTATTCGGCAGCTTCGCACTACTGGCCAACTTGGTTGGCCACCTAGAGCAAATCGATAGCTACGCCCTTGGTCACCAGATCAGTTTCGAAAATCTGAACTATGTCACTAACATCCGAGGAGACATGATCTTCCAAGGGTTCGCGGCTCCAACCACCGCTCTGGCCTTAGATCCAAAGCATGTCACTAGGTCCGAAGATGGCAGTCTAGAGCTCGCCAGACTATTTACGGCTATAGAGCTCAACGCTGGAGAACCGGAGAGGATAGCGCCACCGGCAGCCATCACAAAGCCGGACTCTTCCCCGGACACTAGCTCCAGACCCTCGCAGTCCGTGTCATGCGAGCTCGTCTGGGGAACTTCGGTCCCCATCCAAACCTCGCTCTTAAGCGAGGCTCTGGGTCTAATGTGATCCTTCGCCATCACAGTGTTTGGGAACGTAGTAATTTAAAAAAAAAATCCTACGCACACGCAAGATCATAGTGATGCATAGCAACGAGAGGGGAGAGTATCGTCTACGTACCCTCGTAGACCGTAAGCGGAAGCGTTATGACAACGCGGGGTAGTCGTACGTCTTCATGATCGACTGATTTAGCACCGAAGGTATAGCACCTCCGCGATCTTTACACGTTCGGCTCAGTGATGTCCCGCGAACTCATGATCCAGTAGAGCTTCGAGGGAGAGTTTGGTCAGCACGACGGCGTGATGACGGCTACCGGAACAGGGCTTTGCCTAAGCACCACTACGATATGACCGAGGTGGATTATGGTGGAGGGGGCACCACACACGGCTAAAAGATCAAGGATCAACTTGTGTGTTTATGGGGTGCCCCCCTCCCCCTATATAAAGGAGTGGAGGAGGGGAGGGGCCGGCCCTCTCTCTAGCGCGCCCTAGGGGAGTCCTACTCCCACCGGGAGTAGGATTCCCCTCTTCCATGTAGTAGGAGTAGGAGAGAAGGAAGGGGATGAGAGGAGAAAGGAAAGGGGGGCGGCCCCTCCCAATTCGGATTGGGCTAGGGGGCACGCCTCCCACATTTTCCTTCCCTCTCCTCTTTTCCACTAAAGCCCAATAAGGCCCATATACTCCCCGGGGGGTTCCGATAACCTCCCGGTACACCGAAAAATACCCAAACTCATCCGGAACCATTCTGATGTCCAAACATAGGCTTCCAATATATCAATTTTTATGTATCGACCATTTCGAGACTCCTCGTCATGTCCGTGATCAAATCCTAGACTCCAAACTACCTTCGGTACAGCAAAACACATAAACACGTAATACCGATCGTCACCGAATGTTAAGCGTGCGGACCCTACGGGTTCAAGAACTATGTAGACATGACCGAGACATGTCTCCGGTCAATAACCAATAGCGGAACCTGGATTCTCATATTGGTTCCTACATATTCTACGAAGATCTTTATCGGTCAAACCGCATAACGATATACGTTGTTCCCTTTGTCATCGGTATGTTACTTGCCCAAGATTCGATCGTCGGTATCTCAATACCTAGTTCAATATCAATACCGGGAAATCTCTTTACTCGTTATGTAATGCTACATCCCGTAACTAACTCATTAGCTACATTGCTTGCAAGGCTTATAGTGATGTACATTACTGAGAGGGCCTAGAGATACCTCTCCGACAATCGGAGTGACAAATCCTAATCTTGAAATACGACAACCCAACATGTACCTTTGGAGACACATGTAGAGCACATTTATAATCACCCAGTTACGTTGTGAAGTTTGGTAGCACACAAAGTGTTCCTCCGTTATTCGGGAGTTGCACGATCTCATAGTCACAGGAACATGTATAGTTATGGAGAAAGCAATAGCAACAAAACAAACGATCATCGTGCTAAGTTAACGGATGGGTCAAGTTAATCACATCATTCTCTAATGATGTGATCCCGTTAATCAAATGAAAACTCATGTCTATGGTTAGTAAATATAACCATCATTTGATTCAACGAGCTAGTCAAGTAGAGGAAAACTAGTGACACTCTATTTGTCTATGTATTCACACATGTACTAAGTTTCCGGTTAATACAATTATAGCATGAATAATAAACATTTATCATGATATAAGGAAATATAAATAACAACTTTATTATTGCCTCTAGGGCATATTTCCTTCAGTCTCCCACTTGCACTAGAGTCAATAATCTAGATTACATTGTAATCATTCTAACACCCATGGAGTCTTGGTGCTGATCATGTTTTGCTCGTGAGAGAGGCTTAGTCAACGGGTCTGCAACATTCAGATCCGTATGTATCTTGCAAACCTCTATGTCTCCCTCCTTGACTTGATCGCGGATCGAATTGAAGCATCTCTTGATGTGCTTGGTTCTCTTGTGAAATCTAGATTCCTTTGCCAAGGCAATTGCACCAGTATTGTCACAAAAGATTTTCATTGGACCCAATGCACTAAGTACGAAACCTAGATCGGATATGAACTCCTTCTTCTAGACTCCTTCATTTGCTGCCCCTGAAGCAGCTATGTATTCCGCTTCACACGTAGATCCCGCCACAACGCTCTGCTTGGAACTTCACCAACTGACAGCTCCACCATTTAATAAAAACACGTATCCGGTTTGTGACTCATAGTCATCCGGATCAGTGTCAAAGCTTGCATCGACGTAACCGTTTACGACGAGGTCTTTGTCACCTCCATATACGAGAAACATATCCTTAGTCTTTTTCAGGTATTTCAGGATGTTCTTGACCGCTGTCCAATGATCCACTCTTGGATTACTTTTGGTACCTCCCTGCTAAACTTATAGCAAGGTACACATCAGGTCTGGTACACAGCATTGCATACATGATAGAGCCTATGGCTGAAGCATAGGGAACACCTTTCATTTTCTCTCTATGTTCTGCAGTGGTCGGGCATTGAGTCTGACTCAACTTCACCACTTGTAATATAGGAAAGAACCCTTTCTTTGCCTGATCCATTTTGAAGTTCTTCAAAACTTTATCAAGGTATGTGCTTTGTGAAAGTCCAATTAAGCGTCTTGATCTATCTCTATAGATCTTGATGCCTAATATATAAGCAGCTTCACCGAGGTCTTTCATTCAAAAATTCTTATTGATGTATCCTTTTATGTTATTCAGAAATTCAGTATCATTTCCGATCAACAATATGTCATCTACATATAATATCAGAAATGCTACGGAGCTCCCACTCACTTTCTTGTAAATACAGGCTTCTCCAAAAGTCTGTATAAAACCATATGCTTTGATCACACTATCAAAGCGTATATTCCAACTCTAAGAAGCTTGCACCAGTCCATAAATGGATCGCTGGAGCTTGCACACTTTGTTAGCACCTTTTGGATCGACAAAACCTTCTGGTTGCATCATATACAACTCTTCTTTAAGATATCCATTAAGGAATGCAGTTTTGACATCCATTTGCCAAATTTCATAATCATAAAATGCGGCAATTGTTAACATGATTCAGACGGACTTAAGCATCGCTACGGGTGAGAAGGTCTCATCATAGTAAACTCCTTGAACTTGTAGAAAACCTTTCGCAACAAGTCGAGCTTTGTAGACAGTAACATTACAGTCAGCGTCAGTCTTCTTCTTGAAGATCCATATATTCTATATGTACTGCCGATCATCGGGCAAGTCAACCAAAGTCCATACTTTTTTCTCATACATGGATCCCATCTTAGATTTCATGGCTTCAAGCCATTTCACGGAATCTGGGCTCATCATCGCTTCCTCATAGTTCGTAGGTTAGTCATGGTCAAGTAACATGATCTCCAAAACAGGATTAATGTACCACTCTGGTGCAGATCTTAGTCTGGTTGACCTACGTGGTTCGTTAGTAACTTGATCTGAAGTTTCATGATCATCATCATTAGCTTCCTCACTAATTGGTGTAGGAATCACTGGAACTGATTTCTGTGATGTTATACCTTCCAATTCGGGAGCAGGTACAATTACCTGATCAAGTTCTAGTTTCCTCCCACTCACTTCTTTTGAGAGAAACTCCTTCTCTAGAAAGGATCCATTTTTAGCAACGAATATCCTGCCTTCGGATCTGTGATAGAAGGTGTACCCAGCAGTCTCCTTTGGGTATCCTATGAAGACACATTTCTCCGATTTGGGTTCGAGCTTATCAGGTTGAAGCCTTTTCACATAAGAATCACAACCCCAATCTTTAATAAATGACAACTTGGGTTTCTTGCCAAACCATAGTTCATACGGTGTCGTCTCGATGGATTTAGATGGTGCCCTATTTAACGTGAAAGTAGCTGTCTCTAAAGCGTAACCCCAAAACGATAGCGGTAAATCAGTGAGAGACATCATAGATCGCACCATATTTAATAAAGTACGATTACAACGTTCGGACACACCATTACGCTGTGGTGTTCTAGGTGGCGTGAGTTGCGAAACTATTCCACTCTATTTCAAATGAAGTCCAAACTCATAACTCAAATATTCACCTCCACGATCAGATCGTAGAAACTTGATTTTCTTGTTACGACGATTTTCCACTTCACTCTGAAATTCTTTGAACTTTTCAAATCTTCCAGACTTATGTTTCATCAAGTAGATATACCCATATCTGCTCAAATCATCTGTGAAGGTGAGAAAATAATGATATCCACCGTGAGCTTCAATGTTCATTGGACCACATACATCAGTATGTATGATTTCCAACAACTCTATTGCTCACTCCATTGTTCCGGAGAACGGAGTTTTAGTCGTCTTTCCCATGAGGCATGGTTCGCAAGTACCAAGTGATTCATAATCAAGTGATTCCAGAAGTCCATCAGAATGGAGTTTCTTCATGCGCTTTACACCAATATGACCTAAACGGCAGTGCCAAAAATAAGTTGCACTATCATTATCAACTCTGCATCTTTTAGCTTCAATACTATGAACATGTGTATCACTACTATCAAGATTTAGTACAAATAGACCACTCATCAGAGGTGCATGACCATAAAAGATATTACTCATATAAATAGAACAACCATTATTCTCTGATTTAAATGAATAACCGTCTCGCAAGAAACAAGATCCAAATATGATGTTCATGCTCAACGCTAGCACCAAATAACAATTATTTAGGTCTAAAACTAATCCCGAAGGTAGATGTAGAGGTAGCGCGCCGACGGCGATCACATCGACTTTGGAACCATTTCCCACGCGCATCGTCACCTCGTCCTTAGCTAATCTTTGCTTAATCCATAGCCCCTGTTTCGAGTTGCAAATGTTAGCAACTGAACCAGTATCAAATACCCAGGCACTACTGCGAGCATTAGTAAGGTACACATCAATAACATGTATATAAAATATACCTTTCACTTTGCCATCCTTCTTCTCCGCCAAATACTTGGGGCAATTCCGCTTCGAGTGACCAGTTCCTTTGCAATAGAAGCACTCAATCTGAGGCTTAGGTCCAAACTTTGGTTTCTTCACTTGATCATCAACTAGCTTGCTGTTCTTCTTGAAGTTCCCCTTCTTCCCTTTACCCTTTTTCTTGAAACTAGTGGTCTTGTTGACCATCAACACTTGATGCTCCTTCTTGATTTCTACCTCCCCAGCCTTTAGCATTGCGAAGAGCTCAGGAATCGTCTTATCCATCCCTTGCATATTATAGTTCATCACGAAGCTCTTGTAGCTTGGTGGCAGTGATTGAAGAACTCTGTCAATGACACTATCATCAGGAAGATTAACTCCCAGTTGAGTCAAGTGGTTGTGGTACCCAGACATTCTGAGTATATGTTCACTTACAGAACTATTCTCCTCCATCTTGCAGCTGCAAAACTTATTGGAGACTTCATATCTCTCAATCCGGGCATTTGCTTGAAATATTAACTTCAACTCCTCGAACATCTCATATGCTCCATGACGTTCAAAACGTCATTGAAGTCCCGGTTCTAAGCCGTAAAGCATGGCACGCTGAACTATCGAGTAGTCATCAGCTTGGCTCTGCCAGGTGTTCATAACATCTGGCCTAGCGGTGCTTCCAGGACGTAATTATTCTGTGCAGCAATGAGGATAATCATCAAGTTATGGACCCAGTCCATGTAGTTGCTACCATCATGTTTCAACTTAGCTTTCTCTAGGAACGCATTAAAATTCAACGGAACAACAACACGGGACATCTATCTACGACAACATAGACATGCAAAATACTATTAGGTACTAAGTTCATGATAAATTAAAGTTCAATTAATCAAATTACTTAAGAACTCCCACTTATATAGACATCTCTCTAATCATCTAAGTGATCACGTGATCCATATCAACTAAACCATGTCCGATCCTCACGTGAGATGGAGTAGTTTTCCATGGTGAACATCACTATATTGATCATATCTACTATATGATTCACACTCGACCTTTCGGTCTCCAGTGTTCCAAGGCCATATCTGCATATGCTAGGCTCGTCAAGTTTAACCCGGGTATTTCGCGTGTGCAAAACTGGCTTGCACCCATTGTATGTGAACGTAGAGCTTATCACACCCGATCATCACGCGGTGTCTCGGCATGACGAATTGTAGCAATGGTGCATACTCAGGGAGAACATTTATACCTTGATATTTAGTGAGAGATCATCTTATAATGCTACCGTCGAACTAAGCAAAATAAGATGCATAAAGGATAAACATCACATGCAATCAATATAAGTGATATGATATGGCCATCATCATCTTGTGTCTTTGATCTCCATCTCCAATGCACCGTCATGATCACCATCGTCACCGGTTTTACACCTTGATCTCCATCGAAGCATCGTTGTCGTCTCGCCAACAATTGCTTCTACGACTATCGCTACCGCTTAGTGATAAAGTAAAGCAATTACATGGCGATTGCATTTCATACAATAAAGCGACAACCATATGGCTCCTGCCAGTTGCCGATAACCGTGTTACAAAACAAGATCATCTCATACAATAAAATTTAGCATCATGTCTTGACCATATCACATCACAACATGCCCTGCAAAAACAAGTTAGACGTCCTCTACTTTGTTGTTGCAAGTTTTATGTGGCTACTACGGGCTGAGCAAGAACCGTTCTTACCTACGCATCAAAAACCACAATGCGGTAGAGTGATTGCTTTTTGATCTTCAGAAAGAACCATGTTCATTGAATCTGATTCAACTAAAGCTGGAGAAACAGACACCCAATAGCAACCTGTGTGCGAAGCACGTCGGTAGAACCAGTCTCGCATAAGCGTACGCATAATGTCGGTCTGGGCCGCTTCATCCAACAATGTAGCCGAATCAAGAATCGACTAGTGAGGGCAAGCAATATATATATATATAGCCACGCCCACAAATCCATTGTGTTCTACTCATGCATAGAACATCTACGCATAAACCTGGATCGGATGCCACTATTGGGGAACCTAGTAATTTCAAAAAAATTACCACACACATGCAAGATCATGGTGATGCATAGCAACGAGAGGGGAGAGTATCCTCTACGTACCCTCGTAGACCATAAGCAGAAGCGTTCTGACAACGCGGTTGATGTAGTCGTACGTCTTCATGATCGATCGATCCAGAACCGAAGGTACGACACCTCCGCAATCTGCACACATTCGGCTTGGTGACGTCCCGCGAACTCGCGATCTAGTAGTGCTTCAAGGGAGAGTTTCGTCAGAACGACAGCGTGATGACGGCGATGATGATGCTACTGGAGTAGGGCTTCGCTTAAGCACCACTACGATATGACCGAGGTAGATTATGGTGGAAGGAGGCACCGCACATGGCTAAAAGATCAATGATCAACTTGCATGTCTATGGGGTGCCCCCTCCCCCGTATATAAAGGAGTGGAGGAGGGGAGGGGTCGGACCTCTCTGTGGCGCGCCCTAGGGGAGTCCTACTCCCACTGGGAGTAGGATTCCCCCCTTCCATGTAGTAGGAGTAGGAGAGAAGTAAGGGGAGGAGAGGAAAAAGGAAAGGGGGCGGCCCCCTCCCAATTCGGATTGGGCTAGGGGGCACGCCTCCCACCTTTTCCTTCCCTCTCCTTGAGGGAGTCCTAGACTAAGGGGTCCTCAGGCGTCCGGCCTGTTAGCCATGGGCCGGACTGATGGGCCGTGAAGATACAAAGACCGAAGGCTGCACCCTAGTCTGGATGGGACTCTCCTTGGCGTGGAAGGCAAGCTTAACGACCGGATATGTAGATTCCCTTCTTTGTAACCGACCTTGTGTAGCCCTATATACTTCCGGTGTCTATATAAACCGTAGGACTTAGTCCAGATAGGACACTCATCATCATAGCCATACACGCTAGACCTCTAGGGTTTAGCCATTATGATCTCGAGGTAGATCAAATCTTGTAATACTCATATTCATCAATATCAATCAAGAAAGACGTAGGGTATTACCTCCATAAAGAGGGCCCGAACCTGGGTAAACATCGTGTTCCTTGTCTCCTGTTACCATCGACCTTAGACGCACAGTTCGGGACCCCCTACCCGAGATCCACCGGTTCTGACACCGACATTGGTGCTTTCATTGAGAGTTCCTCTGTGTTGTCCCAAAAGGTTCGATGGCCTCTTCAATCGTCAATAATGACGCTGTCCAAGGAGAAACCTTCCTCCCTGGATAGATCTTCATGTTCGGCGGCTTCGCACTGTGGGTCAACTCATTTGACCATCTAGAGCAGATCGAAAGCTACGCCCCTGGCCATCAGGTCAGATTCGGGAGCTTGAACTACGTTGCGGACATCCGTGGAGACTTGATCTTCGCCGGATTCGAGACCGCGGTAGCCGCTCCTGGTCACCCAGATGATCATGACCTAAATCTGTCATCTGGCCGCATCTAGGAGATTGCTCCTATAACCGCTCTTGCCCTAGATCCGGAGCAAGCCGCGCCATCCAAGGATGGGAGGATTCATCCCACTACGGAGGCCAAAAATTCCATAGCATTGGAGCCGCACATAGACTCAACATCTCATGATGTCTTGGTCACCGGAACTCCGGAATCATCTCCGGCCGTAAGTTCCTAACCATGTGAGCCCGCGGATGCCGAGCTTGATCATTTAAAGATCTTCGAATTCGGTGCCGCGGACATCTTCCAGCACTCACCTTTGGGCGATGTGCTAAACTCATTAAAGAACCTATGCTTGACAGAGGACTCACAGCCGAAGTATATCCGGCTCGAACTAGGGGCTGGTGGCGGAGAATTTTGCTTTCCACCCACCACCCACTTCATAGCCACGGTCGAGGATTTGACCGATACACTTGATTACGACTCCGAGAACATTGACGGTATGGACGACGATGCCGAAGACAACGAAGACCCCGTTGATACAGCTAATGACCAGGATGAACGGGAAGACGGGCATGCTAGCCCAGGTAAGCAGGCCAAGTACGAATATACGGAGGACGACAATTACCTTCCGCTCTCTGAGGATGAGGTGAGCCTCGGCACCGAGGATTTTATCGTGCCCGAGGAACCTCTTGAGCAGGAGCGCTTCAAGCGCCAACTAATAGCCACCACAAGGAGCATGAAAAAGAAGCAGCAGCAACTTCAAGCCGACCAAGATCTGCTTAATGATAGATGGACCAAAGTCCTAGCCACCGAAGAATACGGCCTTAGTGGCCTAGCCAAAAGCTTCCGGAAGAGTAGATTGCTACCCCAGGGCGACGACAGGGCGCTCAAGCCCGCGCCATTATCGCACAGGACGTTAGGTGAACCACAACTTGGTCCGGGTAAAGCGGCAACTCAAGCCGAACACCAGACCGCCCCACCTCGCCATAAAGGCAAGAACAAAACAACTAGGGATTGTGCACATGACCGTCGCCAGGCCTCGGGTAGCAGAGCAGGACACCCAAGAGCGACCTACGGATCGCAAGGACATACCTTGACACGCGACGACGGCCACCTATCCAGACATGACAAACCTAGCCACGTCCGGGCCAAAAACCGCAAACGGACTCCATCGGAGGTATGTCGCAGTGTGGCCCAACATAGAGGCACCGCGCACCCTCTTTACTTCATAGACGAAATAATGGAGCATCAATTCCCAAACGGGTTCAAACCTATGAATATTGAATCATACGATGGAACAACAGATCCCACGGTATGGATCGAGGACTTCCTCCTCCATATCCACATGGCCCGTGGGGAGGACCTTCATGCCATCATACCTACCACTATAACTCAAAGGACCAGCTCGGTACTGGTTAAACAGTCTGCCCGAAAATTCTATTGGCAGCTAGGAAGATTTGGAGGATGCCTTTCGCGAAACCTTCCAAGGAACATACGTTCGGCCACCGAACACCGATGACTTAAGTCACATTGTCCAGCAGCCCGGAGAGTCAGCCAGGCAGCTCTGGACTAGGTTCTTTGTTAAAAAGAACCAAATCGTCGACTGTTCGGACGTGGAAGCCCTTGCGGCCTTTAAACATAGCGTCCGGGATGAATGGCTTGCACGCCACCTCGGTCAAGAAAGACATAGATCCATGATAGCGCTTACCGCTCTAATGACCCGCTTTTGCGCGGGAGAAGATAACTGGCTCGCTCATAGAAGCAATAGTGCCAGCGACCCGGGCACTTCCGAAATCCGAGACGGCAACGGCAAGCCACGAGAAAGTAAACACAACAGTCGCAACGATAATGAAAGATCACGCAAAACAGCGGTCAACGCCGGATTCAGCAATCCTAAGCCTGGTCAACGGAAAAAGCCATTCAAGGCGAACAGAGACGGACCATCCAACCTAGACAGGATACTGGACCGATCCTGCCAGATTCACGGCCACCCCAATAAACCAGCTAATCATACCAACAGAAATTGTTGGGTCCTTAAGCACGCCGGCAAGCCCAATGCCGAACACAAGGGAAGGGGGCCGCTAGGCAATAGGGACGACGGAATGGTTCACCAGCCAAGTGTCAAAGACCAGAAGCAATTTCCCCCCGAAGATCGATCAAATCCGGAGCAGAAATAGCAGTTTGGCTTCCGTGGCCCATCTCATATACCCGTTAAAACTATACCGTGCATACATAACTACGGGCTTAAGATACCATGGGCATTGGCAGAAGCATAATTCGAACAAGTCTGCAAGCACTCCGGTAACATTTTTAATCTACTTTCCTTTTTTCTTTGCTTCTTCATTACCTCTCAAAAACAGGTGGCGCAAAGGACAAACATCTAAAACCGACTCTATCGGAGTTCGGATCTGTACAGGGCTACTTCCTTCAAGGATTCCCCTCGCCGAGGTCAGGCGGCGCAGACGTGCAATAGGAGGTCCAAAATAACTTTTTGTAGACTGCACTCTTTTTAGAGCCTGTAACTTGCCCTTTTCCTCTGCCTTCGACCCAGGGCATATCAAATAGCCGGGGTCGTGGCCTTTATATATATCAAGTAATCTTTGGCATATCGCTCAGGTCCCAGTTCACATTACTAATATTATTTATCCGCGTCTTTCCGCAATTGAACACACCTCATATGGTTGTTTCATAGATATACCCTGGCTTAAACTTGCTAGGGGCTCAGTACGGGAACAATTGAGTTTCCAACAAAGTCCGAACAGCTCTTGCAGCATACTTCGGCGTCGCGAGTTTGGCCTTATATGCATTAGCTCCGAATAGGGTAGTAAAGGGAGAACTACTGCGATTGTGCTTGCTATCCTACCTTCCTCTCTATCGACTAGGGTAGTAAAGGGAGAACTACTGCGATTGTGCTTCCGGTTTACCTGGCTCAGCACCTCAGTAGAGAAAGCCGAAAACTGACTGTCATGATGCGGCGAGAGCTGGTCAACCACTCGATGACTTATTGGAATCTCTAGCGATTCCTCCATTTCACATGAAGGACCTCTTTTCGATCAAATATGTACACGCATTGTATGAATAAGCCACATACATACCAGGTGCTATGTCGTAGACCCACCATAAAACTCCTATGGCCAAGTGAAAGTGTTAACGCCCTATAGTCTGGTTGCCTGGTTCGCCGCATTGACACCTCCTTCACGGACCAATACATTGGGTCAAGAGTGATCAAATGCTTTTCCGAACACCCTCGTACTTCCCACGAGGGGGTTGAAGCCGACGACTGGAAAACTTTCAGATTATATTAAAACGGCCGCATAGGAGGAACACAAACTTTCAAGCAATATATATAACAGATTAACTATAAAATTGTCTCGTACAATTCTCATACACCTCACTCGAACATTATGTCTTTCAAGCACTGGCCCTCCATCAAGCGAGCAGCCACGAGGACGTCTTCAAAATAGTGCTCCGGTTCTTGGAGGTCCTTGCCCTTGGGTGGACTCTTCAGTGCAACATCAATGGCCTTCATCTTCCCCCAGAATATCTTGACACGAGCAAGAGCCATCCGTGCACCCTCGATGCACACTGACCGCTTCACAGCGTGGATACGTGGAACCACGCCAACAAGACGTTGCACCAAGCCGAAGTAACTATTCGGAACAGTCTCAGTTGGCCATAACCGGGTTATGACGTTCTTCATGGCAGCGCCGGATATCCTATGAAGCTCGGCGCACTGGGACATCTGCTCATTTAGCAAGAGGGGGCGCTTCGACACGCTGAATTGCGACCAGAAAATCTTCTCCATTGCATACCCCTCTCGCGTTTGGTAAAACTGCGCCACATCGGAAGAACTCTTTGGCAAGTCTAAAAACTCGTCCGGAGAACTCCATAATTGGTTAAGCTGAGCATAGTTCGGATCGCCGAACTTAGTCTGTAGCAAAAATGGCTCACCAGCCGCAATCTCCCTAGCTTGCCGGATCCCCTCACGGGTGGCTTTGGATTCAGACTGCGCTTCCCTCGCCTCTCGTAAGGCCTTGTCAACTTCAACCGTTTTGGCTTCATTCTCCTTCTCAAGGAGTTCACAGCGGCTAGCAGCATTTTTTAGTTCGAGCTCCATCGTGGATATCTTCTCCTCGTCTTGACGCCGAGCACCTCGTTCGGCCTTTAAATCAGCTGATGCCTTTTCGGCAGCTGCATTACTACACCGGGCCTGCTCCTTGGCCCGGGCCAGCTCCGCCCAAAGAATTTCAACGACGGCAGCACCATCTGCGGCCATGCATATTACAGTATATAAATTTCAGCATTATGCTTATCAAACATGTATGTGAAGGGACTGCCCTGAACATATACCTTGCGATTCGTCAAGACGCACATTGATTAACGCAATGTCATCCCCTGCCATATCAGGCTTCCGTTGTAGCTCAGCAATATCCGTAGTCTAGGAAGTAGCCAGGGGGAAGCAGCGTGTGTTCAAGTAAATTAGATTAGTCCTTGAATGTTTCTTCTTGATCCTCCGTTTGCCTCCCATGGGAAGCCAACCTGAGTCTCAAGGGCTACTATCTATACACAGGTGTATTTTGTGAATAAAACACAATTGCACATAATACAGTACAAACCTTGAAGCCTCTTAGTAGGCTCGCAAAGGCCTTATCCAATCAGCTCTTCGCGGACTGGACCTTTTCAACCACCGTGCCTATTAAGGTATGATGTTCCTCTGAGACGGACGCCTGCCGCAGCATGTTCGTCAAGATATCCGGTGCCTCTGGGTCTCCGGAGGCTGCCGTAAGAGTATGCCCACCCTTTGAAGGGATCCATTCATTCGTATCCGGCTGTATATCGGACTATCCAGGGCCCTCATTGTTGTCCCCTGGACCCTGGGCCACCAAAGTATTACCTTCGGGCAATGTCTTCATCATCCCTTGCACCACTTGTTGGTCGGGGGAGACACTCTGCAACGACACCTCCAAGTCGTCCGCCCAATTGGACGGGGAATCTGGTGGGGGCGTCTCGCTTTCCATCATCTCTGGGAAAAGGTCCCCCAAGGAAAAGGATTGTTGAGGAAGACTGCGTACTGAACTGCAAAAACAAAGAATATACATTCCGGGCATTATAAGAAAGGAACGGGACATGTTTAAAACAGCCTTGATTCACTTACGATTTGGCCTGAGGCTTGTCCTCGTCATGAGACTACGCTTCAACACCCTCCAAGCCCGAGCCGGCCTCCTGAGGCATCTCGCCTTGCTTAGAAGCCTGCTTTTCCCCATCCTCGGAGGCGGCCCTTCTCTTCCTAGGAGGAAGGGAGACAGTGCCCCCCTCTTCACTTTTGTCTTCGGATAGGGGGACTTTGATTCCTCCAGACACAATGTCCTATGCACCCTTGGAATAGGGGCCATCTTTGGTCCTCTCACTCTCCACCTCACCCTCCTTCACAGGCATCTGGTAGGGTGCCAGGGCCAACATCCTTGTTAGAACAGGATTTGCTGGGCCCTCGGGCAGAGGGGCCAAACACATAGTTAGTTCCGTCTTCTTTGTCCAGCCCTGGAAGAAGATAGCTTTCTTAGTACCATATTACGCTATGCATAATTATAAAGTGTTCGGGAGCCAAGTGCTTACCGGGGTATCCGGACGGTTGCAGTTAAGGCCAGCATCTTTGGTGATTTCCGGCTAGTGTTTCCGCTTCCCAAAAATAACTTCCACATCACTTTGTGTGTGGTGCCGAAGAAGTGTTGAAGGGTTTGTGGTCCTTCTGGATTGAACTCCCACATGCGGCGAGACATGTGCTGGCACGGCAGGATTTGGCGAACTAACATCACTTGGATCACGTTGACAAGATCAATGTGTCCCTCAAGGAGGGTTCGGATGCGGCTCTGTAAAGTCTGCACTTCATCAACTGGTCCCCAGTCCAGCCCCTTGTTGACCCATGATGCCAGCTGTAACGATGGGCCAGGACGGAATGTGGGTGCAGCTACCCACTGGTGCTGCGGGGCTCCGTAATGTAAAACCACTCCCGCTGCCGGTGATCGGAAGTTTCGGCAAAAGAACCTTTTGGCCAAGGAGTGCTGGTGAATTGGCTGATCGTAGCACCGCTGCACTCCACCTGTTCCCCGTCGACTACCTTCGGCTTCACACTGAAGGTCTTGAGCCATAAGCCGAAGTGTGGGGGGATTCAGAGGAAAGCCTCACATGTAACGATAAACGCCGAGATGTGGAGGATAGAGTCCGGGGCTAGGTCATGAAAATCTAGTCCGTAATAAAACATTAGCCCCCGGACGAAGGGGTGAAGAACAAACCCTAGCCCCCGGAGGAAGTGGGAGATGAATACGACCCTCTCGCCAGATCTGGGGGTCTGAATAACTTGTCCTTGAGCAGGAAGCCTGTGGTGCACCTCCACGTTCAAATATCTGGCTGCCCGAAGCTTTGTGATATCCTCCTCCGTGACGGAGGAAGCCGCCCATCGGCCTTGGGAGCTGGGTCCGGACATGATGGGAATCTTGAAATGATGAAGTCAAACCTTGGGTGCTAGAACTCGAGGTTGGGAAGGCTGAGGAAAGGTTTGGCATAAAAGACGGCCCTGGGTTCCTTTATAAATGCAGCGGGTATTAAACGCCTCCTCCCAAGCCTAAGAACCTGCCTATTGCTAAGGAATCTTTCCCGCAGGACGGTTGGGCTACCCACGCTTGTATTGGTGAAAATCCCGCAATTAGGGGATACGATCTCTGCTTCGACAAGACGTGTCAATGACAACCACGCCCCGAAAAGTGGGATGGCGGGACGGGAAACTGTTTGAAATAATGACCGAGAAGCATGACGTCACCTTACTAAAAGTTGTCGGCAGATTGGATTCGTAGAATACTGTACGCTCTACGGCTGTAAGTTACAGGTCTGGGCACAATCAATTCATCCGAAGACTATTTTGGACTTCAGAAGGACGAACCTGCCTTGCAATGCTGAAGATAGCACTACGCGCCGGATACCTTGTCATTGAAGCCAGGTTCAAGGGCTACTGAGGGATTCCTGGACAAAGGGTCCTCGGGCGTCCGGCCTGTTAGCCATGGGCCGGACTGATGGGCCATGAAGATACGAAGACCGAAGGCTGCACCCGAGTCCGGATGGGACTCTCCTTGGCGTGGAAGGCAAGCTTGACGACCGGATATGTAGATTCCCTTCTTTGTAACTGACCTTATGTAACCCTAGATCCTCCCGGTGTCTATATAAACCGGAGGACTTAGTCCGGATAGGACACTCATCATCATGGCCATACAAGCTAGACCTCTAGGGTTTATCCATTACGATCTCGAGGTAGATCGACTCTTGTAATACTCATATTCATCAATAGCAGTCAAGCAGGACGTAGGGTATTACCTCCATAGAGAGGGCCCGAACCTGGGTAAACATCGTGTTCCTTGTCTCCTGTCACAATCGACCTTAGACGCACAGTTCGGGACCCCGTACCCAAGATCCGCCGGTTTTGACACCGACACTCCTCTTTTCCAATAAAGCCCAATAAGGCCCATATACTCCCCGGGGGGTTCCGATAACCTCCCAGTACTCCGAAAAATGCCCGAACTCATCCGGAACCATTTTGATGTGCAAACATAGGCTTCCAATATATCGATCTTTGTGTCTCGACCATTTCGAGACTCCTTGTCATGTCCGTGATCAAATCCGGGACTCCGAACTACCTTCGGTACATCAAAACACATAAACTCGTAATACCGATCATCACCGAACGTTAAGCGTGTGGACCCTACGGGTTCGAGAACTATGTCGACATGACCGAGACTTGTCTCTGGTCAATAAACAATAGCGGAACCTGGATGCTCGTATTGGTTCCTACATATTCTGCGAATATCTTTGTCGGTCAAACCGCATAACGATATACGTTGTTCCCTTTGTCATCGGTATGTTACTTGCCGGAGATTCGATCGTCAGTATCTCAATACCTAGTTCAATCTCCTTACCGGCAAGTCTCTTTACTTGTTCCGTAATGCTACATCCCAAAACTAACTCATTAGCTACATTGCTTGCAAGGCTTATAGTGATGTACATTGCCGAGAGGGCCCCGAGATACCTCTACGACAATCGGAGTGACAAATCCTAATCTTGATCCATGCCAACTCAACGAACACCAATAGAGACACATGTAGATCACCTTTATAATCACTCAGTTACGTTGTGACATTTGGTAGCACACAAAGTGTTCCTCCGGTATTCGGGAGTTGCATGATCTCATAGTCATAGCAACAAAACAAACAATCATCGTGCTAAGCTAACGGATGGGTCAAGTCAAAGACATCATTCTCTAATGATGTGATCCCGTTAATCAAATGACAACTCATGTATATGGTTAGGAAACATAACCATCATAAATTAAATGAGCTAGTCAAGTAGAGGCAAACTAGTGACACTCTGTTTGTCTATGTATTCACACATGTACCAAGTTTCTGGTTAATACAATTCTAGCATGAATAATAAACATTTATCATGATATAAGGAAACATAAATAACAACTTTATTATTTCCTCTTGCGCATATTTCCTTCACACAGAGGAACCGCTTCCGAATTGCTCCCAGCCCAGACTAGGGGCTGAAAATAGGGAATTTTACTTCCCACCCACCACCCAATTTATAGCCACTATCGAGATCTAACTGACATGCTCGACTAAAACTCTGAAGACATCGACGGTATGGACGACGATGCCGGAGAGGAACAAGCCCAAAACCTGCCATTCACTGGACGCTGGACCACCACCTCCTCATACGACGTGTACATGGTGGGCACACCTAAAGAAGGCGACGATGATGATGAGAAGGATCCAGTCGAGGATGAACCTCCTGAGATACCACCAAAGCGTCGACGTCAGTGGCGCTACTCTAAATCGCGTCCTAGAAAGGACAGCAATACCGGCACTGGTGACGATGATACTCCGGAGAATGCCGAAGACCAAGAAGACCCCATCGAATTAACATCCGAATAGGATGATCAGGAGGACGGGCAGGTCGACCCTGACAAGCAAGCAGGGAACGAAGACTTGGAGGATAGCAACTATCTACCACTCTCCAAGGATGACGTGATCCTTGGTAACGAACATTTTATCGTGCCAGAAGAACCCCTCGAACAAGAGCACTTTCAACGCCGGCTAATAGCCACGGCAAGAAGCCTAAAAAAGAAGCAGCAGAAGCTCCAAGCTGACCAAGATCTGCTCAATGATACGTCTCCAACATATCTATAATTTTTGATTACTCCATGCTATTATATATTCTGTTTTGGATGTTTAATGGGCTTTATTATACACTTTTATATTATTTTTGGGACTAACCTATTAACCCAAGGCCCAGTCCAAATTGTTGTTTTTTTCTTATTTCAGTGTTTCATAGAAAAGGAATATCAAACAGAGTCCAAGCGGAATGAAACCTTCGGGAGCGTGATTTTTGGAACAAACGTGATCCAGAGGACTTGGAGTGGATGTCAAGCAACCAACGAGGCGGCCACGAGGAAGGGGGCGCGCCTACCCCCCTGGGCGCGCCCTCCACCCTCATGGGCCCCTCGTGGCTCCACGGACCTACTTCTTCCTCCTATATATACCTACGTACCCTGGAACCATCGAGGAGCACCACGAAAACATAATTCCACCGCCACAACCTTCTATACCCGTGAGATCCCATCTTGGGGCCTTTTTCGGCGCTCCGTCGGAGGGGGCATTGATCACGGAGGGCTTCTACATCAACACCATAGCCTTCCGATGATGTGTGAGTAGTTTACCTCAGACCTTCGGGTCCATAGTTATTAGCTAGATGGCTTCTTCTCTCTCTTTGGATCTCAATACAAAGTTCTCCTCGACTCTCTTGGAGATCTATTTGATGTAATCTTCTTTTGCAGTGTGTTTGTCGAGATCCGATGAATTGTGGGTTTATGATCAAGATTATCTATGAACAATTTTGAATCTTATCTGAATTCTTTTATGTATGATTGGTTATCTTTGCAAGTCTATTTGAATTATCAGTTTGGTCTGGCCTACTAGATTGATCTTTCTTTCAATGGGAGAAGTACTTAGCTTTGGGTTCAATCTTGTAGTGCTTGATCCTAGTGATAGTAGGGGAAACGACACGTATTGTATTTTTGCCATCGAGGATAAAAATATGGGGTTTATATCATATTGCATGAGTTTATCCCTCTACATCATGTCATCTTGCTTAAAGCGTTAGTCCGTTCTTATGAAGTTAATACTCTAGATGCATGCTGGATAGCGGTCGATGTGTGGAGTAATAGTAGTAGATGCGGGTAGGAGTCGGTCTACTTGTCATGGACGTGATGCCTATATACATGATCATGCCTAGATATTCTCATAATTATTCGCTTTTCTATCAATTTCTCGACGGTAATTTTTTCACCCACAGTAATTTTTATGCTATCTTGAGAGAAGCCACTAGTGAAACCTATGGCCCCCGGGTCTATCTTCCATCATATTAATCTCCCGTTAACTAGCTATTTCTGTCACCGTTAATTTTGCAATCTTTACTTTCAATCTTCGTCATAAAAATACCAAAAATATTTATCTTATTATTATTATCTCTATCAGATATCACTCTCGTAAGTGACCGTGAAGGGATTGACAACCCCTTTATCGCGTTGGTTCCAAGGTTCTTATTTGTTTGTGTAGGTACGAGGTGACTCGCGCGTGGTCTCCTACTAGATTGATACCTTGGTTCTCAAAAACTGAGGGAAATACTTACGCTGCTTTGCTGCATCACCCTTTCCTCTTCAAGGGAGAACCAACGCATGCTCAAGAGGTAGCAAGAAGGATTTCTGGCGCCGTTGCCGGGGATATCTATGCCAAGTCAAGACATACTAAGTACCCATCACAACTCTTATCCCTAGCATTACATTATTTTCCATTTGCCTCTCGTTTTCCTCTCCCCCACTTCACCCTTGCCGTTTTATTCGCCATCTCTTCTCGTTCGCCTCTTTTTCGCTTGCTTCGTTGTTATGCCTAGTCCTTTACCTACTCCTTTGTCTCCCGAGTTTGAGGTTCTTCACTTCAAAAAAATACAAGGTGAAAACTTAAAATATGCTTGATTTAGGATGATGGAATCTTATCATAATTGCACCCTAGAGGTGAATTTTAGAATTTTTCTTCACAATTTTTATGTTGGACTAAATATGTCCCATAGACAACTCTTGGACTGCGTTGCTAAAGGAAATTTTATCGAAATTGTTCCTAGTATTGTGCATGAAATTATAGAGGGAATAGTGGTAACACTAACTCAACAAAAGGGGCCTCATCATACCCAGGAAGAAACTCAAGTTTTTGAGAAAATTTGCAAAGTAACGAAAATATTACAAAAATCTTTTGAACCTCTTAAGAGTGTTAGCGGGAATCTTCACCGCATGAATATGTTGATCACTCTTTGTAATAAGTGGTTAGACTCTTTAGATCTAAAAATTTCTGAATATGAAGGGAAACATAAAGAACCTCCCGGCGTCCGCTAAAAAAATTAAAAATCAAGGATGAAAATACCTAGATCTATCCTTGCTTTTATGCCTAGCTAGGGGCGTTAAACAAGAGCGCTTGTTGGGAGGCAACCCGATTTTATTTATGTTTCTTGCTTTTTGATTATGTTTAGTAATAAATAATTCATTTAGACTCTGTTTAGATGTGGTTTTATTCTTTTAATTAGTGTTTGTGCCAAGTAGAACCTTTGGGAAGACTTGGGGAAAGTCTTTGCGATCTTTCTGTAAAAAACAGAAACATTAGCGCTCACTAGAATTGCTGCCATTTTTTACTGGAGATTGATATTTAGTTAATTATTTTTTCAGATTATTAATAGATAAATTCCTCAAGTCAATCAATTTATTTTAGAATTTTTGGAATACCAGAAGTAGTCGAAACCTACAGATCACTACAGACTGTTCCGTTTTTGACAGATTCTGCTTTTCGTGTGTTGTTTGCTTATTTTGATGAATCTATGGCTAGTAATGGAGTTTATAAACCATAGAGAAGTTGGAATACACTAGGTTTAACACCAATATAAATAAAGAATGAGTTCATTACAGTACCTTGAAGTGGTGTTTAGTTTTCTTTTGCTAACGGAGCTCACGAGATTTTCTACTTTAAGTTTTGTGTTGTGAAGTTTTCAAGTTTTGGGTAAAGATTTGATGGATTATGGAACAAGGAGTGGCAAAATCCTAAGCTTGGGGATGCCCATGGCACCCCCAAGGTAAAATCAAGGACACCAAAAAGCCAAATCTTGGGGATGCCCCGGAAGGCATCCCCTCTTTCGTCTACTTCCATCGGTAACTTTACTTGGAGCTATATTTTTATTTACCACATGATATGTGTTTTGCTTGGAGCGTCTTGTATGATTTGAGTCTTTGCTTTTTAGTTTAACACAATCATCCTTGCTGTACACACCCTTTGAGAGAGACACACATGATTCAGAAATTATTAGAATACTCTGTGTGCTTCACTTATATCTTTTGAGTTATATAGTTTTGCTCTAGTACTTCACTTATATCTTTTAGAGCACGGTGGTGGATTTGTTTTATAGAAACTATTGATCTCTCATGCTTCACTTAGATTATTTTTAGAGTCCTTTAAAACAACATGGTAATTTGCTTTTGCTATAATAAAAAACTTTCATATAAGTGCATTGAACACTAAAAGAAGTTAGATACTTGATGATTGTTTTGAGATATGGAGATAGTGATATTAAAGTTGTGCTAGTTGAGTAGTTGTGAATTTGAGAAATACTTGTGTTGAAGTTTGCAAGTCCCGTAGCATGCACGTATGGTAAACGTTGTGTAACAAATTTGAAACATGAGGTGTTATTTGATTGTCTTACTTATTAGTGGCGGTCGGGGATGAGCGATGATCTTTTCCTACCAATCTATCCCCCTAGGAGCATGCACGTAGTAGTTGGTTTTTGATGACTTGTAGATTTTTGCAATAAGTATGTGAGTTCTTTATGACTAATGTTGAGTCCATGGATTATACGCACTCTCACCCTTCCATTATTGCTAGCCTCTTCGGTACCGTGCATTGCCCTTTCTCACCTTGAGAGTTGGTGCAAACTTCACCGGTGCATCCAAACCCCGTGATACGATACACTCTATCACACATAAAACTAATTATATCTTTCTCAAAACAGCCACCATACCTACCTATTATGGCATTTCCATACCCATTCCGAGATATATTGCCATGCAATTTTCCACCATTTCGTTTATTATGACATGCATTTTGCCACCGTTCATAATTCCTACATACATGTCACTCATGAGTCATTTCCTGGTACACCGCTGGAGGCATTCATATAGAGTCATATCTTGTTTTAGTATCGAGTTTTAATCATTGAGTTGTAAAGTGTGATGATCATCATTAATAGAGCATTGTCCCATAAAAAAGAGAAAGGCCAAAAAAAGAAGGCCCAAAAAATAAAATAAAATAAAAAGGGGCAATGCACTGCTAGGAAAAGGGCTATAGATGAAATTGGCACTAATGGGGCACCAGACACGTGGTGCACCACTACTATATACTAATGGCGCACCATGTGCTGGTGCGCCATTAGTGTGGAAGACACTAATGGCGCACCAGACACATGGTGCGCCACTAGTAACAAAAACTTTTTTTTCATTTTTCCAAACATACTAATGGCACATTCAGGCGTAGTGCGCCATTACTAGTTCTAACTAGTAATGGCGCACCAACAACCAAGTGCGCCACTACTGTATTTTTTCTATTCTTTTTTTGCAAAACTACTAATGGCGCACTGTGGCATAGTGCGCCATTACTAGTTTAAACTAGTAATGCGCACTCTGCCACGGTGCGCCATTAGTATTTTTTTTTTGCAAAACTACTAATGGCGCACCACCAGCAGGTGCGCCATTAGTATGTAGCACTACTGGAAAACAGGTTACTAATGGCGCATCTATTTTGGTTACTAATGGCGCACATTAGGTGCGCCATTACTAGCACGCCATTAGTAAGTTTTAGTAATGGCGCACATTTGGTGCGCCATTACTATCCCAGACAGTAATGGCGCACCTAATAGTGCGCCATTACTAACCCTTAGGTGCCCCATTAGTAATAAAGCCAAGTGCGCCACTAGTAACCTTAGAGGTGCGCCACTAGCTAAAAAGCTAGGTGCGCCACCAATAAAGGCTGAAATGCGCCACTAATAGTATATTTGGAAAACAAAAAAATACAAATTTACAAAAAACAACCTATAAGGAAAAATAATTTAAAAACAAAAAATGAAATAGAACCATAATTTTTATTATAGCAAGAATATTACCATGTCTTTACAAGTATCCAATAAAAAGAAAATTGCACAGAAATAAAACAAAATCCTATAACTAATCTTCTACTCCCTCCATCCAAGAATACCTCTCGCAAGGGGAGGAAATTTTGAACTGAAGTGCATTTTACATTACACCCCATCATATTTCAAATCAAAATCAATCGAGTCCACGTCCGATCGGCAGCAGCGCCTCGTCCTGGCATCGAGGAGAGCCAGAACTCATCTCTTCGGTAGCTCGTCACCACCCTCCCGGCAGCCTCCGACATCACGTACCCACCCTCCCGGCGTCGATCAACTGCTTTGAGGTAGTAGATTCCTCCTCTGTGTCTGCTCCTGCAATTAACACTTTGAATGCAATTAACAATTTGAATGTTAACATGGGGCAAAGACAAGATGGATCAGTATATAACAATGGAGTACATGCACAATTAGATGTTCAAGCTGTTTAATGTCACTCCCATCATCACAATTTCATCTCAGGAAATGGAGTAGAATAGATTTAGTTGGATGTTTGAATGATATGGTTACAAAGTGTCAGGGCTATTATGGTCAGTTAAGTAATTGCACCAGATTAAAGAGGAGCCAAAGAATTTACAAGTGGTCTAGTGCATATGCAAGTGCAAGTTACTCAGTTAAAATTCAGTACTCCATTGCCCAAAATAATTCAGTTAAAATTTTGTTAAAAGATCACTGAATTAACCAAGTACTCCAGGTCAGGTCCAGTTACTCAATGCATAATTTCTAAACCTATCATCAATGGAAGGTCACCAATTTTAATTGAGCAGTAGCTAATTGAGCAAACACACTGAGCTTATGCATAACACATTAGCTACAGCGGTGATTATTTCACAGGGATAAACCTCCAAATATAACCACTATACCACACTATATAAATTGTGAATCAAGGAACTGCTGCAATTGACATGAGAAGATCAACAATATATGCTCACCTCCAGGAACAAAGTCAGCTCCAGGGTAAATATGCCACAATATCACACCTTGTGAAAAGAGCATCTTATTAAACAGTCGGTCACAAACATTCTAATTTCTTAACATAATTACAGTAAGTTACTTACTTGCGGTATACACAGGGGATAATCATCATACTAATTACCTTTTCTGAGGTAAATTAATTGCTAAAGTTAACATAAAAAATGTAAATTAGATGAACTATAAACTGTTCAAGGAAACATAAAGTGCAAACCGAATAACAAACAAAAATAGCAAGATTAGCCTCTTGTTTACCATTAAGTTTGGACTTTGGACAAAACGTGTTTTGATTGATCATACAGTAGATTTACGGGGCATCTCGCTGAAGGACGGGTCCTTGGCGATCTGCTCCGCCATCTCCTTGATGCTCGGGTCCTGCGCCCACGCCACAACAAAATCCACGATTCAAGTTAATTTTCACACAAATTCCCATGAAATCGAAACAAATTCACAGGAAATTCAATCTTGTATAAATAAATCTTCCCAAGAACTCAACTTTGACAATGGAGAGAACAGAGCAGAGTATTTCTAGTTTTGCAGAAACTGTAAAATGCTTTAGTAGAGCTTGGTTACATTGAGCAAGTTCGAATATGTTAAAATGGACGCGAATATCTTTAGTGAAACCCAACCAAATTAACATCCGATTCAAACCTGTAGTATATGTAAAATCCTCCAAGAACTCGCGTTTGGAAATGAACAAAACAAAACAGAGTATGAAACTGTAAACGCTTCATTCAGAGAATTCAGTATAAGCTCTTGGTTACATTCAGCAAGTTCATCATGGTGGAGAAGTCGAAGGGGCTGGCCGGAGCAGCCGCCCTGCGCGCGGGTTGCCGCCTCTGCTCCTCCGCCGCAAGTTACAGTCATACACATTAAACTGATATTAAGTTATATTACCTCTCAATGAGTGTAACTGTGAACTACTGAACCCCATTTAGATCAGTAATGCATTTTATTTCTATCGTCTACCTACCACAGTTGGATATTAACCAATCATAACAATATCTATATGACATGGCTAAACAAATTGACGATCCCAAAAAATGCTCAAGAAACTCTGAGCGTACTCTTTGACAGGGAGCAAAGTATTACATCATATACCTGTATATCCTGGAGACATTAGCACAGCGCCACCCAAAGTCTTGTATAACAGTCTCAAGTTCAGAATTGCTCATATACCCACGAATCATTTCTTCCCTAAATTTGTTGGAAAAACCATTGCGGGGCATGTTTCAACAAATATTCCCTCGCAAGAAGAACATGAATAGAAAGTGAAAGATCTGATTACGAAGCATACGTGATCTCAGGCTTATCCTGAAGAAGAGTACGCGAAAACGACCCATGTTTTTCATCGATGATACCTGGTTAACAATAGCAGATTATTACTTGGGTGAACACCATATGCTAGAAATTGCATGTGAAGTTTATGAAGAATGAATAGACGACCAAATCGATGCGGATTTTTTTCCTATTCTTATTTTTTCAAGGAGCTGAATTAATCTATGGCAGGAAAGTGGCAGATCGATATGCGGCCGTGACTGATAAAGCGAGTTTGGGGAAACAGAGAAGATATTCATTTGGTAACATTAATTGCGGGAGCTGAATTAACATGTGGCCAGCAAGTGGCAAATGGATGCATAGTCTTGACTGATAGAACAAGTTTGGTGACAGACAGAGAGAAGATATGTGCCATTTCAGGAATCTAGGTTTACGAATTAGTGTAGGAGTCACTCCAAATCATGCATCCGGAGAGCTCTTGCTCTTCAGCACTACCACTGCTAGTGCACTGACAGTCTGTCTTAACACCAGTCCCAGTCCGTGAATAACAGCGGCATAATCCACGAATTCAAGCCAACTAACGGATCCGCGTCCTATCGAGCTAGCCACATGTACGATATCGGTCGCCGGTCCAGCAAGCGCGGCGTGCGTCGCTGCGCGCAACGCCCTGGGAAACGGAATCCAGAGGACGGACACGGAGGGTGTGAGAGCGGAGAGAACCTAAGGGAGACGGGTCGAGGCCGCCTCTTGCGGCGGCTGGGATGGGGAGCGAGGCGAAGGCGCGGAGGCGGAGGAGGAGGAGCGGGGGCGGAGCAGGGCGAGGCCACCATTGCTACGGGAGATGGCGGCTGGATCCACGCCGATACAGGGCGGGGGAGGCCACCATGGCTGGTGGTGGAGGGGGTGGCACCTGTGAAGCTCGTGGGGCGGATCTGGCCAGTTCCCGGCGAGTGGAGACGGTGGCGGCTCCACCACTCCCAGATCCAGCGCCGACGCTGCCTTCCGATCCGTCGCCGTCGAGCTCGGGCTCCTTGGCTGCGACTGCCGCAAGGAGGCGCAAAGGGGACCAAAGAGAGAGGAGGGCAAGGGCCGTCGCGCAGTAAGAGGAGGGAGCACTGGGGGGCGGCATGGATCGGGACCGGGGTGAGGCCGATAGACGTGTGTGTGTGTGTGTGTGTGTGCGTGGGGTGAGGAATAAGAGGACAGGGTTCCGTGTGAGAGAGAGAGGAGAGAGATGGTGGGCGGTCAGGCTGCGGAACTTACCTACAAAACCACAATGGCGCACCGTAGGGAAACGTGCGCCATTAGTATCAAAAATAGCAATGGCGCATCAGGGAAAAGTGCGCCATTACTATGCTCAGAAGTGGGTCAAAGCTTGGTCAAACATAGTAATGGCGCACTTTTTACTAGGTGCACCATTACTATTTTAGATACTAATGGCGCACTATGTATAGGTGCGCCATTACTATATAGTAGTGGTGCACCGCATGTATAATGTGCCATTAGTGTCTATATCATCTATAGCCTGTTTTCTAGTAGTGTAGGGTTACTAATGGCGCATGAGTGGGTGGTGCGCCATTAGTAACCTGGGACCAGCTAGATATTTTGGACAGCCACACCTACACACTCACTTTCCCCACTTCATTCCCTCCACCTCCTTCTCCAAGCTTGTGTCGGCTGCCTCCTCCTCCTCACCTCATTTGCACCATAGATTCATCAAAATTAAGTGGTTAAATTACCTTTTTCTATAGGTAAGTAAGGGAAAGCTATCTTTATGTTGTAGATCTACTTTTTTTTCTCCCTAGCTCGCTCCAACAACGTGCACATGCACTTTTTATGGCCTAGCTAGATCTATGTATGTTTGTAGTGTTGCATATATGTTTGTGTTTGCAGGTACCGGTATTTGAAATGCGATAGTTGCCAATATTTTGCTGGAATGTTGATTCATTTCTGCTTCGGCGAGAATTTTGGCACTATGCATTCTTTTTGGTCCTATTTTTAGGGAAACTCATTCCAAATTTTTTCTTGGTTCTAAAATATCATTTTGCTCTACCCCGCAGGCGACCATGGTCCGCACGATGACTGAAGGCATAGTGAATAGGTTTTTGAGCTCTGCGAAGGCCGGGATGCTTCAAAAGAACGAGACGGAGATAAGATGTCCGTGTCGAAGATGCAAGCTGAAGAGCCTTATTGCGGACCCGGATTCTGGGCAGGTGCGGGACCACCTGCTCTTGCGTGGTTTCATGGATGGCTATCGGTGGCAAGGTGATGAAGATGACTATGAAGTCGTTCATGGGGGCCGGGCAAGAAATGAGGAAGGGCAGCAAGACAACCACCGCGGCTCGGGCAGGCGAGAAGATGAAGAATCTCCAGGACATGATCACGACGGTGATGCTGTACACAGTCATCATGTAGAAGATGCCGGACATGATGATGAGGAAGATCAAGACAAAGGGCATGATCATGAAGATGAAGATGCCGGAGCAGACGACGATGGAGGCTGAGTGCAGGACCCTCATATTCAAGAGCTGCTTCTCAAGCAGACGGATAACGCAAGAGCTGCCGCCCGAGAGAAAGCCAAGTTGGATCAACTGGAGATAGACGCGGTTACTCCATTGTATGAAGGATGCAGGCCCGAGGATACCCGCCTGAAAGTAACGCTCATGGCTCTGGAGATGAAGGTAAAACACAAAATGACCGACGCATGCTTCGACGAGAACATGTCATTCTGGCACGAACGTCTTCCCAAGGGGAACAAGTGCTCGACCAGTTTCGAGGAGGCGAAGAAAATCGTGTGTCCTCTGGATTTACCTCACGTGAAATACCATGTGTGCATGAACAATTGCATCATTTATCGGGACGAGCACGCGGAGTCTACCATATGTGCGGTGTGCGGCGTCACTCGATACAAGAAGAGGAAGAAAGCTCCTCAAAAAGTGGTGTGGTACTTTCCGATCACGTCTGCAGCGGTATTTCGCGGACCCTAAGGTAGCAACGCTCCTGTGTTGGCACACGGATAGGGAGGAGAAGAAGCGGGAAGATGACGGAAATGATCCGGAGATAAATAAAAAAGACAAGATGCTGAGTCACCCTAAGGATGCGAGCCAGTGGAAAGCGTTGAACTTCAAAGACCCAGAATTTGGGAACGATCCAAGGAACATCATGCTGGGTGCAAGCACTGATGGAGTCAATCCGTTTGGCAGCCAGAGAAGCACACATAGCACCTGGCCTGTGTTTGTGTGGATGTACAACCTCCCCGCTGGTTGTGCATGAAGAGGAAGTACATTCACATGAGTATGCTAATTGAAGGGCCGAAACAACCAGGGAACAACATCAATCTGTATCTGGGGCTACTGAAAGAGGAGCTAGACATGCTGTGGAAAACGCCAGCCAATACGTGGGATGACGCAGAGAAAGAATATTTCCCTATGAGAGCCGCACTGCTCACGACGGTGCACAACTATCTCGGTTACGGATACCTCGCGGGGCAGGTGGTCCACGGATTTTCTAGATGCGTTAGGTGCATGGATGACACAACGTATCGCCAGCTAGATAGAGATCTCGGGTCTTCGAAAACCGTGTTCATGGGACATTGAAGGTGGCTTCACGGAGATGACCCGTGGAGGAAACGCAAGGATCTGTTCGATGGTAAAACCGAACCCCGAAGACGCCCGCATACGAGGAGCGGCGAGGAAATAGACGAGCTGTTGAAAAATTGGAAAGATTTCCCACTGCTGGGAAAGAAGCAAAAGGCGCCAGAGCTGGGAAAGAAGCGAAAGGCGCCAGAGCCGCTGCTGAAGGTATGGAAAACGAGGTCTGTTTTTTGGGACTTGCCGTACTGGAAGATCCACCGTGTGCCTCATAGCCTTGATGTCATGCATATCACGAAGAACGTGTGCGAGAGTCTGCTTGGTACCCTACTGAACATGCCAGAGAGGACCAAAGATGGGCCGAAAGCAAGGGCAGACTTGAAATCAGTGGGCATCAGGCAGGAGCTTCACGCAAATGATGATGATGATGATGAGGTGAAACAGGACAAAGAAAGTCATCGCAAAGGCAAAAAGGCCAAGAAGACCGGAAATGACTACCCTCCCGCGTGCTTCACTCTAAGTCAGGAGGAGATCGAGCAGTTTTTCACCTGCCTCGTAGGAGTAAAACTTCCTTATGGTTACGCGGGGAAGATAAGCAGATACCTAGACCCAGCGAAGCAGAAGTTCAGCGGGATGAAGTCTCACGACTGTCATGTGCTGATGACGCAGATACTTCCAGTTGCAATCTGTGGGATCATGGACGCGCACGTCCGTGAAACGCTATTTGGCCTATGCAATTTTTTCGATGTCATCTCTCGGAAGTCGGTTGGCGTGAGGCAACTCAGAAGGCTACAGGAAGAGATCGTGGTGATACTATGCGAGCTTGAGATGTACTTCCCGCCCGCATTCTTCGATGTTATGGTGCGTCTACTGGTCCATATCGTGGAGGATATCATCCAACTCGGGCCGACGTTCCTGCACAACATAATGCCGTTCGAAAGAATGAATGGTGTCATCAAAGGATACGTTTGCAACATGTCACATCTAGAGGGAAGCATATCCAGGGGCTTTCTGACCAAAGAGTGCATCTCCTACTACACGAATTATCTAGGCATTGAGAACCCTGTTGGTCTTCCCGTCAATAGGCACCTCGGCAGGCTCACTGGGTGGGGTCACCGTGAGGGTCGCGGCGAAATGCATGTCGACTTCGAGGGTCGACTCGCCGACTTTGAAAGAGAAAACCTAGTCATGCTACAACACATAGACGTGGTCGATCCTTGGGTGGTAGAGCACAAAACATTTATTGAGAATACGTACAATGACCGAGGCCAACAGAGGACGGACAGAGATATAATCAAAGAGCACAACTCATGTTTCACGCGTTGGTTCAAGCAGAAGCTTTTGTCGTACCCTTTACATGAGGATTCTTCCGCGGAAGAACAACTCATATATGCCTTGTCACAGGGCGTCGAGCACCACCTGATGACCTATGAGGCATACGATATCAACGGCTACACATTCTACACGGAGGACAAGGACATGAAGAGCGATGGCTATCAGAACTCCGGGGTAACGATGGAATCCTACACCGATAACGACAAGGACAGATACTACGGAAGGATCGAGGAGATCTGGGAGCTGAGCTACGCTGGAGAGAAGGTCCCGATGTTCCGTGTCAGATGGGCCAAGAGAGTCCTAAAAGAAGACCGGTATTTCACCACCATGGTTATACCCGAAGCCAAATCCAAGATCGCGGGCGCAAACGTCACCGCGAAAAATGAGCCATGGGTACTGGCTTCCCAAGTGGACCAATGCTTCTTCATTACCGACCCGTCAAAGCTCAGTCGTGTTGTCGTGAGGAGAGGCAAAAGGAAGATCATCGGAATGGATGGAGTAGCAGATGAGCAAGACTTCGACAAGTACGGCGACCCGAAGGTCGAACATGACGACGACGATGAAGTAGCAGCATACACCACAAGAAGAAGCAGGACCACCCTACCTAAAGGACGTCCGTTCAAGAGAAGAACTCCATTTACGAAAAATAAGGGCAAGAAGATTGTGAACAGATAGCTAGCTAAGATCGATTGTATTTAAATCGTAGTCTTCATTTCTCGATTGTATTACATGGACACTTTTTGAACTCATGCATATTTTTAAATTTCATGGGCACTTTTTGAATTCATGAATATTTTTTCAAATTTGATGATATCTTTTCATATTCAATACGACAAAATATTGAATATTCATGAGGACACTCGATCTCGATCCCCCTCCATCTCGATCGCTATCCCCTCCATCTCGATTTCGACCCCCCCCCCCCCCCCGCACCCTCCCCCGCTAGCTCCACCGCCGCCGACGGCCCACCGCACCCTCCCCCGCTCCATCGTTGCCGCCGACCCTCCGCACCCTCCCCGGCCCGCTCCACCGCCGCCGAGAACCCCCCGCACCCTTCCCCGCTCCACCGCCGCCGCCGACCCCCCGCACCCTCCCCCGCTCCACCGCCGCCGATGACCCCCCGCACCCTCCCCCGCTCCACCGCCGCCGCCGACCCACCGCACCCTCCCCGCTCCACCATCACAAATGAATGCAACTAAAAATCCAAAAAAAAATTGATTATATTTTCAAATAACAAATTTGATGATATTTTCAAAAAATAAATTTGATGATATTTTTTCATATTCATAAATATTTTCAAATAAGAAATTTGATGATATTTAAAAAAAATTTACTGTTTTTATAAAAAATTATTACTGTTTCATATTCATATTCATTTTCTTAAAAATTATTAGATGCAACAAAAAATAATAATAATAATAATTACTTATGGCGCACCTCTGGCTCGTGCGCCATTGCTATATAAAAAAAAGATTACTAATGGCGCACCTCCTGCTGGTGCGCCATTGCTATATAAAAAAGAGTAGTAATGGCGCACCGACGGGGGGTGCGCCATTAGTAAGCTTCCCCCTAGCTAATTCCTCCCTCTCCCTCGCCAGATCCCCTTCGTCCCTCTCTTCCTCGCCAGATCCACCCGCGCGCTGCCCTGACCCACGACGCCGCCGCCCCGACCCCCGCCGCCCCAGCGTCCCACCCCCGCCGCCCCGACCCCCGCCGGCCTCCCTCACGCTCTGTGGCTTCCTCATCTTCCTCAACATCTTCGCCTTCCTCCTCGCCGTCGGCGCCGAGCAGCGACGCAGCACCGTACGCCCCCCGACCCTCCCGCCCCTCCTCCTCCCCTTTCCCCCTGCCTGCGCCGGGGCTGACGGCCCCTTCTTTGTCTCGCAGGGCAAGGTGGTACCGGACGAGTACGACGAGCGCTCCTACTGCCTCTACGACACCGACGCCTCCACCGCCTACGGCGTCTGCGCCTTCTTCGTGCTCCTCCTCGCGCAGCTGCTGGTCTCCGGCGTCACCCGCTGCCTCTGCTTCACCGTCTTCGCCGTCTCCTGGTGAGCCTCGCTCAAACCCTAGATCGATCTCATTCAATCTCAAGAGAACATTTGATCTATCCAGTCTGATTCAGTACTAGGTTTTGTTCCTACGCTTCTCTGCATCATCAGTTCATTAGTAAATTCAGTACTAGGTTTTAATTGTCACCTGGAAACAAAATTCATTAGTAATGTATGGATGTTTTGTTAGTACTAGGTGATTGAATTTCTGTAGAGATGATTCATGACATCTTCAATGACAATGGCCATGTATCATTAGAATATGAAAGCTGAGAGTTGCCACAGGAACCATAACAAATATGCTAAAAAACCTCCCCAAAATGTTCTTTTCTCTGAATAACTTGATACTGATTATCGCTACCAACTATAATCTCTAGTGGTATTTGATACAATTGGTCCATCTTACAACACTAGGATAACATATTTTTTTGAAGCAGACAACTCCATTTTTTTCTTTTTAATTGGATCTTATTTGGTGGATACCTTGGGCTACAAAAAAGAAAAGAGAGATGTGCATGGGTAAAAACAGGGCATAATCATGGGCTAGTATCATTAGCTAGCTAGCTGGGTGGCCAGTTTAATTTGGGAGGCCCATTGATTGTGTGTGTCAATGGAGCCAGCCAGCCAGCCATCTCTGCATCATCAGCAGCACTTTTTTCCTGCCCTGCTTCCACCTTTCAGTACTAGGTTTTGGAGGCACATGTTATAATGGTGGTCAGATTGCAATTGATAGCTGTAGCTCCTACCTGTATGTATGTGTATCTTGCCTTATTAACAGAATGGTGTCATCATCAGAACAAAGCTGCTGCAAATGCATACCTTTTTTTACAAGTGCATCTGCACTTTCTGATCCATAGAGTTATCATAAATATATTTCCAAGGTTTTTTTTCATTTCACTGTAGAGTCTTTGCTTCTGGACTCAATGCACATGCTCCATGAAAGTAAATTGCCATGGTCCAAGTTGAGCTGATTTTTGTCCATATGAAAGCAGAGGACCATATGGTCTGTGGCCTTTTCATCCATATGAAAGTAGAGGCACATTGTGGTGCTAGTTTGCTGGGTTTTGTCTCTGACCTTCGTGTCGTGATGATTTTGCAGGTACCCCGAGAGGCCCTTGAGTTTGCCGGAATGTCGATTAACTTCTGTTCCGGCAAATTCGGGTACTCCATATGTCCTATTTTCAACAAAGGTCATGCTGAAATTTTCCGTGAATTTTAGCATGACTTTGCTAAAAATCGGACATATGGGGTACTTGCTACTAATGCATGGGTTGGGGTATCTTAGTACTTAATTAAGTAGGATCAACTGCCCCTTTATTCTTGCTGCATTAAACCATAGGTGTCAATAGAGCCAAGTGATTAGGCCCAACTTAGAGTCGACAAACCCTAAATGATGAAACCTTGGCTTTTAGGGTGCCTCGGTGTCGCGATGAGAACCTAAATGATGTACGATTAGGCCTTTAGGGTGCCTCGGCATCGACAAACCCTAAATGATAAAAGCTTAGCTTTTAGGATGCCTCGGTGTCGACAAACCCTAAATGATGAGACCATGATCTTGTTCCTTGACAATAACCAACTTTTTGACCAAACTTTTTCCCTATTTAGAGCGAAACATGGCCCACAACGATGAGGCCGGCGGTTCGGGCGGCAAGCAATTCTGGGAGCTGTCCCAGGAGTTGGAGGAAGAACCTCGCCGCTATGAGGACGCCGCGGAAGACACCGATCCTGACTACACAACCCCTAGCGGCGTCAGGGATGACACCACTGATGATGGTGCCGCGGATGCCACCACTGATGATGGCGGCGCACGCACAGATGGCAGGCAACCGAAGAGGCAACGGAAGGACCGGCGCCCGAGCGTGCTCGGCACCGTCAGGGAAGAATTTACTGAAGTGAACTTCGACGGGCATCCGACGGCACCCAAACAAGTAGTCAAGGGGTACTCGGTTCAGCTCGGGTGCATTCTCCGGAGCACCGTCTCGATCAACACCGAGAACCTAAGGCATACGGACCGAGGGAATTTGCGCAGCCTCCTCTTCACGAAGC
This sequence comes from Triticum urartu, assembly GCF_056163025.1. Lineage (NCBI taxonomy): Eukaryota > Viridiplantae > Streptophyta > Magnoliopsida > Poales > Poaceae > Triticum > Triticum urartu. The sequence goes on along the minus strand of NC_141878.1, from coordinate 98,726,500 downwards.
TGCACGAACGATAGAAGTTTCCCGCTGAGTTTGCAAACACAAGCCTCTCAGGGAATAAAGTGAACAGTGCCGCCCTCACGAGGATGAGCACGGCCCTGTCTACTTGGAAAAGCACGGTGAAGGCAATGATTGAAAAAGGTGATAGTTATGAGAAGATCAAGGCGAAATATCCTTTGATGAGCGGAGATGCCTACAAGGAGTTCAAGCTCAAGTGCGAGAGTAGCGCAACCTCCGAATCAAGTCAGTGGGGGAAAGAAATGCGGAAGTTGAACTTAGGGGTCCACCAACTCGGTCCCGGCGGTTACAGAGTGGCGGAACCTATATGGGACAAGGAGGACGCGGAGCGTGCCGAGCAAGGCCTACCGCCCCGCTTCGAGAAATACCGTGTCAAGTAGACCAGGAACTTTCTCAGGGCCCGGTACAAGGAGTACCCGGTAACAAAGGAGCTTACCACGGATACGAAGAACAGGGCGCTTGAGCTTGTTCTGGTAAGGAATACATCCCCCGTGTAATTAGCTCCATATGGTTGCATTCTAATTAATCCCCAATATTTCTAAATGGTTCACGTTCCTTCCGCAGGATAATGAAAGCAGTAGTGCGGGGTCGTCTCAGAGCTCCCCTGTCGGTGTCAAAACCGGCGGATCTCGGGTAGGGGGTCCCGAACTATGCGTCTAGGCCGGATGGCAAGGGACACGAAGTTTTACCCAGGTTCAGGCCGTCTCGATGGAGGTAAACCCCTACGTCCTGCTTGATTAATATTGATGATATGGGTAGTACAAGAGTAGATCTACCACGAGATCAGAGAGGCTAAACCCCAGAAGCTAGCCTATGGTATGATTGTTGATGTGTATGTCGTCCTACGGACTAAAACCCTCCGGTTTATATAGACACCGGGTAGGGTTAGGGTTACATAGAGTCGGTTACAATGGTAGGAGATCTGAATATCCGCATCGCCAAGCTTGCCTTCCACGCCAAGGAAAGTCCCTTCCGGACACGGGACGAAGTCCTCAATCTTGTATCTTCATAGTCCAGGAGTCCGGCCGAAGGTATAGTCCGGCTATCCGAACACCCCCTAATCCAGGACTGCCTCAGTAGCCCCTGAACCAGGCTTCAATGACGACGAGTCCGGCACGCAAATTGTCTTCGGCATTGCAAGGCGGGTTCCTCCTCCAAGTACTTCATAGAAGATTTTGAACACAAAGGTAGTGTCCGGCTCTGCAAAATAAGTTTCCACATATTTCCACAGAGAGAATAATATTTACACAAATCTAATCTGCTGACGTATTCCGTAGTGTGACATCACACCACGGCCAAGATTTTATTCAAACTGTTTTACTGTCCCATCTCAGCGCGTTATGCGAGGCGGTTTCCTTGGCACGTGTTGTTAAAGCAGAGATCGTGTCCCCTTATTCCGGGATTCTCATCAATACGGGCGTGGGTAACCCAACCGCGCCTTTGATTACGGCGCTTGGGAGATAAGCGAGTTTTACCAGGCTGGTGGGGACATGTAGTTGCATCCACCCATATAAGGGGATAAGGATCCACCTTTTCACCTACGCCTTCTTCCTCCTTCGCCTATCCATTCTTGCGCACTCGAGCTCCAGCGCCCAAGTCCGCACAACTCACCTCAACCTTCTCCAGCCATGTCCGGAGCGGGAGGCAAGTGGATGGTCTCCTCCGTCATGGAGGGACATATCAAAAAGTTGAGGAAGGCCGGATACCTGTCTAACGACATCGCGTACCAGCTCCCCGAAAAGGGGCAGCTCATCCCCACCCCAAGGCCCCATGAGAGCGTGGTGTTCCTCCCCCATTTCCTCCGCGGACTGGGTTTTCCTATCTATCCATTTGTCCGGGGGCTCATGTTCTACTATGGCCTGGATTTCCACGATCTGGCCCCGAATTTTGTCCTCAACATCTCGGCGTTTATCGTCGTGTGCGAGGCTTTCCTCCGCATCCGCCCCCATTTAGGCCTATGGCTCAAGACCTTCAACGTCAAGCCAAAGGCGGTGCGCGGCAACCAGGCGGAGTGCGGAGGCGCCATGGTGGGCAAGATGGCCAACGTCCTATGGCTCGAGGGCTCCTTTGTGGAGACCCTGAAGGGGTGGCAATCGGGGTGGTTTTACATCACCGAGCCATGCGACCCTAAGTGGGTCGCAGCCCCCGAGTTCTGGTCCGGACCCCCAACGCGGCTCACGTCCTAGAAAGAGACGGGCCTGTCGTGGGGCAGCCAAAAGGAGGTGACTGGACTACAAACATGCATCCAATCCCTAGTGAACAAGCAGCTCAGGCTTGTCAACGTAGTCCAGGTTATGCTCATCCACTTGATCCTCCCATGTCAACAACGGGCTTTCAACCTGTGGGAGTTCGATCTGGCGCGGCACCAAACTCTGAGCAGGCTCTTCAACACGACGTACGAAGATGCCTGGAAGGTCCTTTTCAAAGGCGCCGAGGCTCCCGCATCCGCTACCGAGGATCGTGGATTCAACGCGCAGCGTCATGCTAGCGCGGTGAGCTTTTTGTACTTTTTACAGGGCACTAGTTTTTCGTAGTTTAACTCTGTGCGAGATCTAAGCTCCCTTACCTTTGACAAGATTGGCAGGTGAAGTCCGGACAGATCGACTATCTGGCACCTTTGCCCGAAGACCCAGCCGATGCCCACTTGGCAAAGCTGCTGGCTCTGGCACCCTATGTGGTGCCGGAGAAGAAGGCCGCGAAAAAGGTCGCGGGGACCCGAAAGAGTGCCCGGTGCCAGGAGGCGTCAGATCCATCATCCGACGGTTCCGAGGCGCATTCCTCCCGTGAAGACGAGGAGGAGGAAGAAGAAACCCCTCCCCCTCAGCGGGGGAAGGGAAGAAAAGGAAGGCCGCCCCAACTAGGGAGGCCGAAGGGTCCAAGAAGGGAAAAACCCATCCTCCGGACTACTCCACCAACGCCGACGACGGCAAAGAGGAGTGGCCACCCAGGGCCAAGCCCCTGGCGAAATCGTAAGTATCCGGATACCGGAGTGATTTCATAGTATTCGTTTATTGCACAGCTTTCCCTTGTGTCGAATGTGTTTATGCAGCCCACCCAAAGACCGGCTCGACGCATCGTCGAGCGGCTCACTGGACTCGTCGGACATGAACTCGCTGACGACGGCTTCCTTCCCCCCGCCCTACGGACGACACTGAAGTGTTGTCCCAACAGGTTCCAATCTGAGAGGAGGTGGTCCTGGAGGCGCCACAAGGCGACCTCCCGGACTCCAGGAGTAAAGGGGACAAAACCCCCCAGGGCTCCACGTCCGGCCCTAGGCCGGACACCGCTCCGGAACCTTCAAAGGTTCCAGAGTCCGGCGGGGAACCTCCTTCCAAGAGGAGCAAGCCCACCGCACCGGCGACCTCCGTCCAACCGGAGGCGCCGGACAATCTGTTGGAGGCGCTCCGAGGCGCCTCCATCGACGAGGGGCACCGCACCATTATGAGTGCGGTGGTCCAGAAGGTTCAGTCCGCCAAGAGCGGACTGACTGAAGCTTGTACAAGCCTTTTAACAGGCTTTGAGGTAAGTAAAGAATGCGTAGATAATATTACCGCATAGACAGTAGCCCGTGATGCTCTGTTTGACGTTCGGAAAGAAAAGCCGAATAGAGGATCAAATAAAAATCGCAGGAGTCTAAAAAGAGTCAATATGCGTGTGCAGGCTTCCCTGCTGGCGTCCGCCGCACTGACTGCGGAAGTGGACATGCTAAAGCAGAACCTCGAGCGGTCCGAGCAAGAGCTCGGACGTGCCAAGAAGCAGCTCGAGGACAATGAAGGTAAGAAATACCTTGTTTAAATTAAATATATATATATAAAGGTGCAATTGCAAAAAATGACAGGATTATCGTGGCTATTGTAGGGGCCATGTCTGAGGTGGCGACCCTGAAGCAAGCGCTGCTCGAGGCCGAGAAGAGGTCGGCCGCGGAGCGCACTGAGCAAGAAAAAGTATGAGGCCGAGGTTGGCAAGGTGCGGCAAGAGCTCCAGGCTCTCATGGAAAAACATGAGAGTTTGGAGCGTGACTCAAGGACGCGAGCGTCCGAGCTCGCGGAGGCTACTGAAAGTGCCAAGTCTGCCAAGGCGGAATCCCAGAAGACCCTCCAGGAGTTGGATGAGGTGAAGAAGATAGCGGCGGGTAAGGCATTCTTTATGCAAAGTAAACACATAAGCGTGAGTTACTTGTTACTTACCCAAATCCGCAGTTCTCCAGGCACATTCGCAGATCTTCCCCGGAGTATATCTTATGCCGCCGCATTCTATCGAGCCAAGGAGGGCAGCTCGACGCAGAAGGTGTTCTGGTCTCAGTACGCTGAGGCCGGACACCCCGTGCCCCTGAGCGACCAGTTGAAGCAACTGGTCGAGCTCCACAAGCCGGCCGAACAGGCCATGAAGGGCCTCATAGTTCGGCTGTGGCCTGGAGAGGCTCAGCCTGGGAGCTATTTCGGGCTGGTGCGGCGGCTGGTGGAGGCCTGTCCAAGGCTCGAAGTCATCAAGTGCTCCGTCTGCATTGAAGGTGCCCATAGGGCCCTTGCCCGTGCAAAGGTGCACTGGGGCAAGCTGGATGCTGAGAAGCTTGTGAAGGACGGGCCACCGCCGGGGAAAGAGCATCGCAAGCCCGAAAATTATTATAAGGATGTTCTGAAGGGTGCCCGCCTTGTGGCGGATGAATGTTCTATGGATGTAATTTTTGAGTAAAACTCACTCGTTTTGTCCTGTGCGCTGAAAACTTGTTCATATGCGCTAAGCAATGCTGTTTGAATTTAAAATATTACCTTCTGTGCGGCTGTTTATCAACTCTGAGAGATGGCGAGTCATCGGCTTCTACCCCCGTGCCGCTAGTGCTGGGGTGTTCGGGGATAAACCTAAGGGCTCTTTTTCCCATGTTTGGGTCCTTCGAGGGAGGCGCTCAGCCCAACGAACAAGGCAATCAGACTATAATGCGTGAACACTCTCACTTAGCCATAGAATTCTATAATTTTAAATTTCGGCGAAGCCCCTGGTATTCGGAAGACCGAGTTCGGGGCGCTATCCACGCCTAGGCCGGACAGAGCCGGCTCCTCGCCCTAGGCGGCATAAGTCTTTAAGGACTCGAAAAGACCTCTCGAACAGCGACCAGCTCTCGGCTCATCATGACGGTCAGTTTTAGCTTTCTCCACTGAGGTGCTCGAGCCAGCTCAACCGGGGCACAATCGCAGTGGTTCTCCTAGTGCTACCTTAGCCGATATAGCGGAACATAAGGCACCAAAACATAGGAGCCGGGCAAACCCAACTATTGACCCAAGACATGATTCGGAGCCGATGCATATAATGCTATAAGTTCGGGGTGCCACACTTGTTAAAGTGTTCAGACTTCTCACACCATATTAAGGGGTACTGAAGCCCCCGGCGTATTTTGGTCGTACCAAAGTGTACGGGTGCAACATGTCGTTAAGGAACATACATAAATATAAAAAAAGAGTAATGTAAAAATAGACAAAAGCTATGCATGGTTTATTAAAAAGAGCTATGATCAAAGCAGAACGATACAATTAATGCGATAAGCAAAAGGTTGGACTATTTAACATGTCCGCTCCAGGGGGAAGTTACGGAATAATATGTGAAACAGGTATACTGCTCGTGATAGAGACCACCTGGGAGTTCCATAATGCGGCGTGGCTTGTGTGCTTCCCTAGTTCTTGCATCGTTTGTGCGGCAATTGAACTGCCGAACAGGCCTTCCGAAGAGTGGAGTCCTGAAAGTAAGAGAAAATAAAAAATTCGGCAGCCCCTGGTACGGTTGAAGCCGTGTTTTGGGTGTGCCATGATGGTGCCCCTCCCCCTGTGCCCATGATATCTCTAGACCGTAGTTATGTACGCGAAGTACTGGCGTCGCCTTTTTGCGAGGGTTGGGGTTGGGGCTGCATTGCTATGCCTGCTCGGATCGTGCCAGGCGGTCTTGTTGTAGGTTACTCCGGGCACGCTTGACGGTGTCCGGTCGTTTAGTGGCCGCACTGGAGAACTGCCTGGAGAGGCTGCTTTGAACTTCCGCTGCAAGGGCCGCCGTGTGCTCCTCCGTTCGGAGGGAGCGTTCGGTGTTTCCATTGACCGTAATTACTCCTCGAGGGCCTGGCATCTTGAGCTTAAGGTATGTGTAATGCGGTACTGCATTGAACTTAGCGAATGCGGTTCGCCCGAGCAGTGTGTGATAGCCACTGCGAAACGGGACTATGTCGAAGATTAACTCTTCGCTTCAGAAATTATCCGGAGATCCAAAGACCACTTGAAGTGTGACTGAGCCTGTACAGTTGGCCTCTACAACTGGTATTACGCCTTTAAAGGTCGTTTTGGTGGGCTTAATCCTCGAGGGATCTATACCCATTTTCCGCACTGTATCCTGGTAAAGCAGGTTCAGGCTGCTGCCGCCGTCCATAAGGACTCTAGTGAGATGAAATCCGTCAATAATTGGGTCTACAACCAATGCGGCGAAGCCGCCGTGGCGGGTGCTAGTGGGGTGGTCCCTTCGATCAAAGGTGATTGGGCTGGAGGACCATGGGTTGAACTTTGGGGCGACTGGCTCTATCGTGTATACGTCCCTTAACGTGCGCTTCCGCTCCCTCTTGGGGATGTGGGTTGCGTATATCATGTTCACCGTCCGCACTTGTGGGGGAAAACCCTTCTGTCCCCTGTTGTTCGGCGGCCGGGGCTCCTCGTCATCATCGCTATGCAGCCCCTTGTCTTCGTTTTCGGCGTTTAACTAGCCTGCCTGCTTGAACACCCAACAATCCCTGTTGGTGTAATTGGCCAACTTTTCGGGGGTGCCATGTATCTGGCATAAGCGGTCGAGTATTCGGTCCAAGCTGGACGGGCCCCTAGGAATCCTTTTGAATGGTTTTTTCCACTGACCGGATCTAGAGCCTCTGAATCCGGCATTAACTGCCGTATCCTCAGCATTGTCGCCGTTAATGCGGCGCTTCTGCTTGGTTCGACGCGACCTGCCACTACTGTCCCTGGTGTCCGAATTACCAGGGTTCTTGGTTATATTGTTTCTATGAGCAAGCCAGCTGTCTTCTCCCGCGCAAAAGTGGTCATGAGTGTCGTGAGTGCTGCCATAGATTTTGGCTTTTCCTGTCCAAGGTGCCGGGCCAGCCACTTATCACGGATATTGTGCTTGAAGGCTGCTAGGGCCTCAGCGTCCGGACAGTCGACTATTTGATTTTTATTTGTTAGGAACCGTGTCCAGAATTGCCTGGCCGATTCATCTGGCTGCTGAATACGTGACTAAGGTCATCGGCGTCTGGGGGTCGCACATAAGTGCCCTGGAAATTGTGGAGGAATGCGGCTTCCAGGTCCTCCCAACAGCTGATTGATCCTGTTGGCAAGCTGTTAAGCCAATGCCGAGCTGGTCCTTTAAGCTTGAGTGGGAGGTATTTGATGGCGTGGAAATCATCGCCGCAGGCCATGTGGATATGAAGGAGATAATCCTCGATCCATACCACGGGATCTGCTCTGCCATCATATGATTCGATGTTTACGGGTTTGAAACCCTCGGGGATTTGATGATCCATTATTTCATCTGTAAAGTAGAGTGGGTGTGAGGTGCCTCTGTACTGGGCTATATCATGACGTAGCTCCAATGAGCTTTATCTACTGTGTTTGTCCCTGCCGAATTTGTGCCTGGCGTGACTGTTGCCGTCTCGAGCCGTGGGGCGCCCACGCGATCCGTAGATCGATCTTGTTTGCCTTGCCTTGTCCTCCAACATATCTCGTAAGTCCGGCGCATAGTCCCATGCCTTGGTACGGGGTGCGGCTTGAGTGGAGGGCCGAGAGGCCTCTCTGCCACGGCCACGAGGTGGCTGGTCGGCCGCATCAAGTGCTTCCTCCTCTAATTGGGGTAGCAACCTACACTTTGGGTAGCTCTTGGAGGGGCGTTCGAGTTTATGCTCTTCGGCCGCAAGGACTTCATTCCCTCTGTCAACTAGCAAATCTTGATCAGCTCTAAGCTGTTGCTGTTTTTTCTTGAGGCTTATTGCCGTGGCCATAAGCCTGCGTTGAAAACGCTTTTGCTTGAGGGGATCCTCTGGCACGACGAATTCGTCGTCGTCGAGGCTTGCCTCGTCTTTGGAGGGAGGCATATAATTATCGTCCTCGACCTCTCTGTCTGCCGCTCTCTCATGAGGGCTGGTTTCTCCATCCTCCTGTGCTAAATCTTTCTGGAGGGGGTTTTCTTCGGCGCTTTCCGGAGTATTACTATCTCCCGTGCTGGAATCACCATGTTTGTTTTGGCGGGATTTTGAGCGGCGCCGCTGACGTCGGCGCTTAGGCTGTTTCTTGGAGGGATCATCCTCCGCTGTTCCATCGCCATCTCCCTCTTTTGGGGTGTCCACCATGTATATGTTATACGACGAGGTGGCTTTCCAGGGCCTAGTAGGCGCTGGTTCTTCATGATCTCCTTCATCGGCGTCCATACCGTCGATGTCTTCGGAGTCGAAGTCGAGCATGTCGGTTAAGTCGTCGACAGTGGCTACAAAGTGGGTGGTGGGTGGGCTTTGAATTTCTTCATCGTCCGAATCCCAACCTTGCTGGTCGTAGTCCGGCCAGGGCTCTCCGGATAAAGAGAGAGACTTCAGTGTCTTCAGAATATCGCCAAAAGGCGAGTGCTGAAAGATGTCCGCGGCAGTGAACTCCATGATCGGCGCCCAATCGGGTTTGATTGGCAGGGGCGCAGACGGTTCGGAGTCCGGAGAGGAGTCCGGCTCCTTGCAGTCACGAGTCTCACAGAGTACGGGGCTGGTGTTCGGCTCAATCACCGTTGGGATCGCAGCCCCTGAGGCGGCATCCAACCGCCCATCCTCGATTGGCGCAGTTGGCTCCGAATTAAGGATCGGAGCCGATGCGGGTGCGGCCTCCAGGGCACTGTTCGGCGGCAGGGCTAGATCATGCTCGTCGGGACAGTGCGGCGCGCTCAGCAGTGGCTCGAATCCGTCGAAGATCAAGTCCCCGCAGATGTCAGCCGTGTAGTTTAAACTTCTGAATCTGACCTGATGCCAGGGGCGTAGCTTTCGATCTGCTCCAGATGGCCAAGTGAATTGGCCCGCAGTGCTAAGCCGCCGAAGACGAAGATCTGTCCGGGGAGGAAGGTCTCACCCTGGACTGCATCGCTATTGAAGATCGTCGGAGCCATCGAGCCTGACGGCGACGGCATAGAGGAACTCTCAATGAAAGCACCAATGTCGGTGTCAAAACCAGCGGATCTCGGGTAGGGGGTCCCGAACTGTGCGTCTAGGCCGGATGGTAACAGGAGGCAAGGGACACGAAGTTTTACCCAGGTTCGGGCCCTCTCAATGGAGGTAAAACCCTACGTCCTGCTTGATTAATATTGATTATATGGGTAGTACAAGAGTAGATCTACCACGAGATCAGAGAGGTTAAACCCTAGAAGCTAGCCTATGGTATGATTGTTGATGTGTATGTCGTCCTACGGACTAAAACCCTCCGGTTTATATAGACACCGGGTAGGGTTAGGGTTACATAGAGTCGGTTACAATGGTAGGAGATCTGAATATCCGCATCGCCAAGCTTGCCTTCCACGCCAAGGAAAGTCCCTTCCGGACACGGGACGAAGTCCTCAATCTTGTATCTTCATAGTCCAGGAGTCCGGCCGAAGGTATAGTCCGGCTATTCGAACACCCCCTAATCCAGGACTCCCTCATCCCCTTTCAACACCCCTTTAAATAGGGCGTTGAACGTAATGAAAAACAAGGATAAGCTCAGTAAGCCGACGTCAGCTGGTCGTGTGGCCGGCAAAGGCTTGTCCACAAAATGGTCGTCATACTATGCCGCTGGTGGGCGAAAGGAGAAAAAGACCAGCTCGGAAAGCCAGTCGCGCGAGGTTGAAGCACTCAAGGCACAAGTGGCGCGGATTCCGGAGATTTTCCAAGAGCAAGTGCAACAACAACTGGGAACGACGCTCAATGCCATGGTGCCTACGTTGATTCATGGGCTGACGACATGGATTGCGGGCGGCCAACAGGGGCCTCCCCTGGTTCCCAGCTTCACGGCCAACAACTCGCACAACGCACAGGCGGCGCCATTGGTGTCTCCGACGGAGGCGGTATTCGTGTCTCCGGTGCCGGCATGGGCATTGGAGCATAATGCACCCGGGTGTACGCCGGCCGGCACCTAGCCAGCAAGCAGCCCCTCCGTCAGTTGCACGCCCGCCGTTGGTGGTGCCTCAACATTAGTCGAGCTCGATGGCATCACGGTAACTAAGCCTCTCGGCCGATGACTTGATCTCCCTGCCTTTGACTGGGCATCCCTGACGCCCTACATGTTTTCGCAGGGCGCCACCGATGTTCCTTGCACTCTCCTGCACTTCGTGGGCAGCGAGTTGGTCGATGTCGCCAAGGGCAGAATCGTTCAACCGAGCAACCCCGTGTTCCACGGTAATCCGATGCCACCCACAGTGTATAGGGTTGAAGTGGTTCGGGTGCTGCCAGGCTGCGACGAGCTGTTACCTCCGATTCGACCTGCTGGGGCGACGAAGAAGATGAGATGACCCTCAGCGCCTGCGTAAGCTGGCCCCTGCTTTGGCCGAAGAGCCAGATTCGTTTGGGGGCGGGGGACACCACCCCACAGACAAGACCGCCAGTCGTGCCGGCGCCAAGCCATGGTAAGAACGCCGCAACGCTACCAGACATGTCGGACATCCCTATGGCACAGGATCTGGACATGCATATGGCACAGGATCTGGACGACGACGACAATGACGATGGTACATTTACCAACGTCGATAAGTACTTTGCTGAACATGGGTACGGTGACGAGTTCTGCGGGCCTCCTTCTCAAGAACCCAACCAAGACGACCGTGATCTAGCTGGTACGGAGGAGAAACCCAATTGCAACAGGCGTCGTCTGGCGTTCAGTTCTCAGGAGACACCGCCAGCCGCCGCCTTTGCCGAGCCTCAGATAACTGAGGTGCAAAATATTATCAGCCCCAACACGCTCAAGAAGGCGGTCTGTGAGCAGAACTCGGTCCCATTACAACAGATCAAGAAGAAGGGACGGAAACGAAAGGCTAAAAGGGGCGCCGGTGCGATCCAGCCGGCACCGAGTACGATCCGTGCTCAGGGCGGGCCACCTTCACCTTAGGATATCTCGAGGAGGGTGCATGTGGCCGGTAGGGCGATGCTACCGACAAATATGCTCAATGCTGCACCCGGTGCTATGCGGAGTCTGCATGACAGTGTTCTTTCTTTGGAGAAGCGGCGTCTCAGAGAGAATGATGTGGCATACCCGATTTTCGTGGCCAAGGTGCCAGAGGGCAAGGGCTTTGTGGATGGCGCCATCGGGGGTACGATTGTCCTGCGGTTTGATGACATCTTTGCTATGTTTAACCTTCATCCGCTGCACTACACCTTCATTCGGCTGTTTTTGCTGAGTATGGAGATGCGGATCATTAGAGACAAGACCCCGGACATCGTGATAGTCGACCCCTTCTACATGCGTGCCAAGCTCTTGGGCAGCGCTGGGGACCGCCAAGTCACGAATTCACACCTCGAAGGCGTCATTCTGGCAAACCAAGATAAGGATAACTTCCTCGTGTCTTACTTTCCCGAGTAAGTCATCCCTTAACTGCCCCGTAACATATGATTTCTTAGATTTCAATCGTTTTTTTCAAACATTCTGTGTTCTGTGTAGTGACACACATTGCACACTCATCCTCTTAAGCCTGAAATATTCCATGGCCACATATTTCGACCTGAACCGTGACTCCAAGATACACTACACAAATATCAAGAAAGTTCTTGATGATGTTCTCCCCGGCTATGCCAAATCTGGAGGCACCTTCACCAGGCCAGTTCGTAGGTACGGCAGGCACGTGTTCGCCCACAATACTAAGTTCTGCTGCGTCAAGCAGCCGCCTGGCGGTCAGAAGGATGCCTACTACGCCCTCCATCACATGCGGGTGATCGTACGGGACCATCATCACCTTCTGCTACCAGATAATCTCAAAGATTGGGACGCGAGCTTGTCGGCAATCCAGGACGCGGAGATCAGACAAGAATTCTTTTGCATCCAGTCGGAGTTTGCGGAAATCATCCATCAAGATGTCCTTCATACCTCGGGGCAGTTCTACCTCAGATATCAACCGTCCAACAGTGAGATAGACACAACGCTATGAGTGCAGGCTGACAACGCCCGTGATTTCATGACCATCACGACAGATGGCGGCTTCATCCACGCTCCGGTCACATGAGTCCAGTCGAAAGTAGTGAAGCTATGTGTCGTTCTGAAACATTGATTGGCTCATGTTGTAATTAAACTTTAATGAATTGTATGTCTCTTTGGTTTGGACAGTCCTTCAACTTAGATGTAATCGATGTTATTTATTAGTAGGACCATGAATCGTGCTATTAATGTCTTGCTTTTCTCTTCCGATCCTTTTGTTGCATACTTATATATTGCTCATGTATTGTCTGTTGTTTGGCTTGTGCATAGAGATGTCGTCGTATGTCGTGTACAAGGGTAAGGTTCCCGAAGTCTATGACGACTGGGAGGAGTGTCGGAGACAGGTTCACCGTTTCAGCGGTAACAGTTACAAAGGGTACACCACTAGGGCGCAGGCGGAATCTAGATACGCCCTCTATCTAGCGGGAGAGAGGAGGGAGCGTTGGAGGAACTGGATGAAGACCAGTTTCATCGTGATGATGCTCATCATGATGACCGCACCTCTCTTCTATGTGATGGTAGTTTAGATGATCGATATCGACTTGTAATGTGAAGACAAACTCGCTACTTGCGGTCTCGAGACTTGTAATGTTTTATCTTTGTTCGGTCTTTTGAATTCGGAGACTAATATGATGAATTGTATTGGGAGACTAATCTTCTATTGTATTCGATGAATCTGCTGTTGCTGTGTGGTGCTGTCTATATTCTGTCCAATAATATATTTTGTAACCTGTGCAAAAATTAGAAAAGTAAAAAAACCTAATATTCATACTAATGGCGCATCATCTCAAAGTGCGCCATTAGTATGCTGAAGGATACTAATGGCGCATCACTACGTAGTGCGCCATTAGTATGCCAAAGGATACTAATGGCGCATCACCCCCACAGTGCACCATTACTATGCCAAAGCACATGGGTAAATATGGCCCCCTGGGAGGCATACTAATGGCGCATGTTCATCTATACTAATGGCGCACGGCGTGGTGCGCCATTAGTATACCAGATACGAATGACGCACCCGTGGTGCGCCATTAGTATATAATACTAGTGGCGTGGTACTAGTGGCGCACTAGTAGTGCGCCATTAGTAGGCAAAACTGGTGCGCCACTAGTAGGCCTTTTCCTAGTAGTGATGCTACTATCCTTTTTTCCACTCTTGTGCTTCAAAGTAGCACCATGATCTTTATGATATAGAGTCTCTTGTTTTGTCACTTTCATATACTAGTGGGAATTTTTCATTATAGAACTTGGCTTGTATATTCCAACAATGGGCCTCCTCAAGTGCCCTATGTCTTCGTGAGCAAGCAAGTTGGATGCACACCCACTTAGTTTCTTTTGTTCAGCTTTCATACATTTATAGCTCTAGTGCATCCGTTGCATGGCAATCCCTACTCCTTGCATTGACATCAATTGATGGGCATCTCCCTAGCCCATTGATTAGCCACGTCAATGTGAGACTTTCTCCTTTTCGTCTTCTCCACATAACCCCCTTTCATTATATTCTATTCCACCCATAGTGCTATATACATGGCTCACGCTCATGTATTGCGTGAAAGTTGAAAAAAGTTTGAGATTACTAAAGTATGAAACAATTGCTTGGCTTGTCATCGGGGTTGTGCATGATGAGAGCAATCTTGTGTGACGAAAATGGAGCATGACCAAACTATATGATTTTGTAGGGATGAACTTTCTTTCGCCATGTTATTTTGAGAAGACATGATTGCTTAATTAGTTAGTATGCTTGAAGTATTATTATTTTTATGTCAATATTAAACTTTTATCTTGAATCTTTCGGATCTGAATATTCATGCCACAATAAAAAAATTACATTGAGAAATATGTTAGGAAGCATTCCACATCAAAAATTCAGTTTTTATCATTTACCTACTCGAGGACGAGCAGGAATTTAGCTTGGGGATGCTTGATAGGTCTCCAACGTATCTATAATTTTTGATTGCTCCATGCTATTATATATTCTGTTTTTGGATGTTTAATGGGCTTTATTATACACTTTTATATTATTTTTGGGACTAACCTATTAACCCAAGGCCAATTCCAAATTGCTGGTTTTTGCCTATTTCAGTGTTCCACAGAAAAGGAATATCAAATGGAGTCCAAACGGAATGAAACCTTTAGGAGCGTGATTTTTGGAACAAACGTGATCCACAGGACTTGGCGTGGACGTCAAGCAACCAATGAGGCGGCCATGAGGCAGGGGGTGCGCCTACCCTCCCTAGGCATGCCCTCCACCCTCGTGTGCCCCTCGTGGCTCCACCGACCTACTTCTTCCTCCTATATATACCTACGTACCCTGAAACCATTGAGGAGCACCACGAAAACCTAATTCCACCGCCACAACCTTCTGTACCCGTGAGATCCCATCTTGGGGCCTTTTACGGCGCTCTGCCGGAGGCGGCATTGATCACGGAGGGCTTATACATCAACACCATAGCCTCTCCGATGATGTGTGAGTAGTTTACCTCAGACCTTCGGGTCCATAGTTATTATCTAGATGGCTTCTTCTCTCTCTTCGGATCTCAATTCAAAGTTCTCCTCGATTCTCTTGCATATCTATTCGATGTAATCTTCTTTTGCGGTGTGTTTGTCGAGATCCGATGGATTATGGGTTTATGATCAAGATTATCTATGAACAATATTTGAATATTCTCTGAATTATCAGTTTGGTTTGGCCTACTAGATTGATCTTTCTTGCAATGGGAGAAGTGCTTAGCTTTGGGTTCAATCTTGCGGTGCTCGATCCCAGTGACAGTAGGGGAAACGACACGTATTGTATTGTTGCCATCGAGGATAAAAGGATGGGGTTTATATCATATTGCATGAGTTTATCCCTCTACATCATGTCATCTTGCTTAAAGTGTTACTCCATTCTTATGAACTTAATACTCTAGATGCATGCTAGATAGCGGTCTATGTGTGGAGTAATAGTAGTAGATGCAGGCAGGAGTCGGTCTACTTGTCACGGACGTGATGCCTACATACATGATCATGCCTAGATATTCTCATAATTATTCGCTTTTCTATCAATTGCTCGACGGTAATTTTTTCACCCACAGTAATTTTTATGCTATCTTGAGAGAAGCCACTAGTGAAACCTATGGCCCCCGGGTCTATCTTCCATCATATTAATCTCTTGTTAACTAGCTATTTCTGTCACCGTTAATTTTCAATCTTTACTTTCAATCTTTATCATAAAAATACCAAAAATGTTTATATTATTGTTATTATCTCTATCACATCTCACTCTCGTAAGTGACCGTGAAGGGATTGACAACCCCTTTATCGCGTTGGTTGCGAGGTTCTTATTTGTTTGTGTAGGTACGAGGTGACTCGCGTGTGGTCTCCTACTGGATTGATACCTTGGTTCTCAAAAACTGAGGGAAATACTTACGTTGCTTTGCTGCACCACCCTGTCCACTTCAAGGGAAAACCAACGCATGCTCAAGAGGTAGCACTCAACGACGGATGGACTAATGTCCTGGCAGCCAAAGAATACGGCCTCGAGCGCCCAACAAAGAGTTACCCGAAGTGTAAACAGCTACCCCAATTCGACGATGAGGCGCTGGAGCCCATACCACCCGCGCGTAACGCGGCAGGCAGACCTGACCAACCACCACGAGGCCGGGACAGAACGGCAACTCAAGCCGAACACCAGCCCGCGCCACCTCGTTGTAAAAGCAGAGAAACAACAGCTCGGGGATACACATATGACCTACGAAAGGACCTGGAATATAGAGCAGGTTAGACCAAATCAATCTATAGATCGCGGTGGCGTGCCTCGGCGCGAGAGGACAGTTATCAATCCTGGTGCGACAAGCACAACCACGCCAAGTAAGAAAACCGCATACTGACTTCATCCGAATTGCATCGTGACATGGCCCGATATAGAGGCGCCGCACACCCCTTATGCTTCACCGATGAGTTAATGGAGCACCAGTTCCCAGAAGTGTTTAAACCCGTGAACATTGAATCATACGACGACACAACATACCCCGTAGTATGGATTGAAGATTTTCTTCTCCACATTCACATGGCTCGCGGTGACGGTCTACACGCCATCAAATACCTTCCCCTAAAGCTGTAGGGGCCAGCTCGACACTGGTTGAATAGCCTCCCAGAAAACTCTATCAGAAGCTGGTAAGACCTGGAGGACGCCTTTAGTGACATCTTCCAAGGAACCTACATTCGGCCTCCGGATGCCGATGACCTAAGTCATATTGTCCAGCAACCCGGAGAGTCCGCCCAAAAATTCTGGACTAGGTTACTCACTAAAAAGAACCGGATTGTCAATTGCCCAAACGCCGAAGCCCTAGCGCCTTTTAAACATAGCATTCGCGACGAACGGCTCGCCCGACACCTTGGCCAAGAGAAGCCAAAATCCATGGCAGCCCTCACGGTACTCATGACCCGCTTTTGCGTGGGCGAAGACAGCTGGCTAGCCCATATCAGTAATAATACAAGTGAGCCTGGCACTTCTAAAGCTAAGAATAACAACGGCAGGCCTCGAAGCAACAAACACAAGCGCCGCAGCAATAATGAAAATACCAACGACACGACGGTCAATGCCGAATTCAACGGCTCCAAGTCTAGTCAGCGGAAGAAGCCATTCAAAAGAAATAGAGAAGGCTCATCCAGCTTGGACCGAATACTCGATTGACCCTACTAGATTCATGGCACCTCCGATAAGCCTGCCAATCATACCAACCGAAGTTGTTGGGTCTTTAAACAGGCTGGTAGTTAAATATCGAACATAAGGAGAAAGGGTCGCCCAGCGAGGACGACAATGAGGAGCCTCGTCAACCGAACATAGGGGACAGAAGAAATTTCCCCCCGAAGTCAAAATGGTAAATATGATATACGTCACTCATATCCCCAAGAGAAAGCGCAGGCGTGCGCTAAGGGACGTCTACGGGATAGAGCCAGTCGCCCCTAAATTCAACCCATGGTCAGCCTGTCCGATCACCTTTGATCGTAGAGACCATTCGACCAGTATCTATCACGGAGGTTCAACCGCACTAGTCCTTGACCCAATCATCGATGGATTCCACCTCACGCGAGTCCTCATGGACGGCGGCAGCAGCCTTAACCTGCTCTATCAGGACACAGTCTGTAATATGGGCATTGATCCGTCAAGGATCAAGCCCAGGAAAACTACCTTTAAAGGAGTTACACCTGGTGTAGAGGCCCGGTGCACGGGTTCAATCACATTGGAGGTCGTCTTCGG
The DNA here is from genome assembly GCF_056163025.1 of Triticum urartu. NCBI lineage: Eukaryota > Viridiplantae > Streptophyta > Magnoliopsida > Poales > Poaceae > Triticum > Triticum urartu. The sequence continues at coordinate 98,709,041 of NC_141878.1, read as the reverse complement.
TTCGCCGGACAACTTCCGAGCGAAGACTTGATCTTCGACATCGTCCCCTTCCGCAGTGGCTATCATGCACTGCACGGACGAACCGCGTTCACTCGCTTCAATTCGGTCCCGCACTATGCTTATCTCAAGCTCAAGATTCCCATACCACGCGGTGTTATAACGGTCCATGGAAACATGGAACGCTCCCTCTATACCAAGGAGCACATCGCCGCCCTGGCAGCGGAAGTACAGGGCGGCCTTATCAAGCCGACTACTACATCGGAGGTCAAGTCCCCGAACACGGTCAAACGAGTCTGGACTACCCCACAATACGACAGTCCAGCTCGTCAGGAGCTCGATTAGCAATTCGGCCTCTGCCCCAACCGAATTGCGGTCCACGTGCCACACGTACATAACTACGCACTAAAGATACCATGGCCAAAGACGGAGGCACAATAATGATAAAGTCCACAATACAGCAAGACCATATCCGGACATCCATATTTCCCCCTTTTTCTTCTTTTTATCTTTTCAGGTTCCTTACAACCCACGTCACCTTTTCAACGGTGCCTAGGCCTCTTTTCGAGGCCTATCATGACAACACCGAGTGATGATCCTCTCAAAGGAGAATACACCAAGGAGACAAGTAGCGTAGAGGCACGGCGGAGTATCTAAAAGGGTCTTTAAAGAGGACCTCGTCCATTTGCAAGACCTGCACGCAGCTTTCCCCTGTGCTCGGCTTGTAAAATAGCCTTGTTTCTTACTGCACTTTTTGTACCAATACGTTTGGACGTATCAATCAGAATACAATGGAAACAGTTTCTAGCCCAACCTATATGTCATTGGCTTATCTCTTAATCTGTTTTTCCCTGTGTTTTCCGATTGTCAAGTACACCTCGGAGGACTCAAATTGCCAGGGGCTCTATTGAGCCACGTACATTTTTTCAATACTAAAAAAAAGTCTGAACACTTTCATAGTACAATTCGGCGTCCCGAATTTAGCATTATATGCATCGGGTCCGAATCATGTCTTTGGTCAATAGTTGGGTTGCCCGGCTCCTGTGTTTGCTACCTTACGTTTTGTTCGTTCGGCTAAGGTAGTAAAGGGAGAACTACTGCGATTGTGTTTCTGGTTCATCCGGACAAACACCTCAGTAGAGAAAGCCAAAAACTGACTATCATGATGCAGCGAGAGCTGGTCAGTTACTCGGCGACTAAGTATAAATCTCTTGCAATTTTTCTGCATTACGTGATAGGCCGGCCTTCAGCCGACCAGGCAACTACAACACACATGTTCGGATAATCGAACAATACTAGGGGTTGCGCCTATACTACCATTATAAAACTCCTATGGCTAACTGAGAGCGATAAAGCCATATAGTCTGATTGCCTGGTTCGCCGCACTAACACCTCCTTCATGGACCAAATCACTGGGTCAAGTGTGTTTTGGTGCTATTCCGAACACCCCCTTATTATCTACATGGGGGGCCGAAGCCGACGACTAGCCAACTCTCAGATTTCGTAAACGGCCGCACAGGAGGAAATATTTCAAAATAAAGCAAGCAATATATCATACATAAGCCTTGTTTCATAATACAGGATTGGACAACATAGATACATTCATTCAAAAATGATGTCCTTCGAACATTCGCCCTCTACAGTGTGTGGTCCTTCCAGGACATCATCGAAATACCGCTCCGGCGTGCAGTGCTCTTTGCCTGCGGGCGGTTCCTTGGTTGCGAGCTTGATGGCGTCCATCTTCGGCCACTGCACCTTGACACAGGAGAAGGCCATCCGTGCGCACTCGATGCAGACCCACCGCTTCAAGGCATCAAGCCGGGGGCAGGCACTGACCAGCCGCTTCACGAGCCCGAAGTAGCTGCTGGGTATGGGTTCGACAGGCCACATGCGGATTATAAAATCCCTCATGGCCAATCCGGCCACCCTATGTAGTTCGTCCAACTGCTTCAGCTGATCGCTGAGGGGCATAGGATGCTCAGGCGCAAGATACTGCGACCAGTATAGCTTCTCCGTTGAGCTCCCCTCTTCGGCTCGGAAGAACTCCGCAGCATCGGCAATACTCCGGGGCAGGTCCGCAAATGCTCCTGGAGAACTGCAAATCCGGGTCAGCAAGATGTATTTCTTCCTCACAAATTTGCTCTACATGTTAAAGGCCTTACCAGCTACAATTTGCTTCGCCTCCGGGATCTCCCGGCATGCGTTTTGGGCTTCAGTCGGGGCCTCCTGAGCATTTTGGAGAGCCTAGCAAGTTCAGATATTGATCCGAAACGTCGTGCTCTAAGGACTCACATTTGCTTGTAGCATACTTGAGCTCTTGCTGGACTTCCTCCACCCTTGACTCATGCTTCAGGCGGGTGGCTCATTCCTCCTCTGCCTCTTTCTTGGCCTCGGCCAGTGCGCTCTTGAGGGTCTCGACCTCAGACATGTCAGCTGTGAGCAAAGTTATAACAC